>NC_056731.1:801930224-802030224 GCF_019279795.1 Protopterus annectens | reverse complement strand
GTGTACAGAATAAATTTAGAATACTGTGCCTTTGTCTAGTAGTGACACATTGAAGACCCCCTTACTTATTAAAATTAGTTTACTGTGCCTCTGTCAAGTAGCGTTATACTTGTTTAATATTATATTTTAATACTGTAAACTAAATTACACTGTTTGTACTGCATTTGTTTGCCTAACTGTGCCTGTTAAATCATATTTTGTTTCTGTTTTCACTGTTTGCAAAGCCTTTTTGCTATTTTCTCTGATTGCATAGTAATTTTGACTACTTTCACTGTTTGCAAAGCATCTGTTCTGATTTTTCTGTCTTTTCCTGCCAGTGTTTTAAATAACTGATTTGTTTGCTGTTTAAAACATTCTTTAGTGTCTCCTTGCTGTTTTCTGCTGTTTAAAACATTTTTAGTATCTCACTGCTGTTTTTCTGCTGTTTAAAACTTTTTTTTTAGTGTTTCCCACCTAAATTAGTGTAGCTAGTAGCTGTAGCATAATCCAGATATGGGTTTGCTGTGTCTGGATCTGTTTGTAGTGGCTGTTGTATTCTGAACACATTTTCCAAGCCATCTTTGATTAGAAGGGGCCCTTCTGCTACCTTGTGATAGAAGTGTGCTGATTGGAACCTGTCTGGTGAAGGGTGATTGGTCTGGGGCTTGGAGTAAGCACCCTCATTGGTTCTTTTGAGTTTTTTTTTTTAAGTTCTTTTAAGTTTTTAGCTTCTGGCATTTAAGCCCTGTGATTGAGCAGGTTTCTGCTTGTTTGTGCATCTTTCAGCACCATGCACTGCCATGCAATTGTGCCCCATAGCCGGATAGATCATTTCAAAAAGTTTTTGCTTAGTTATAGCTGTAGTACATTAGTGTAGTTCTCATCCTTAGTACATTTCTGCTCTAAGAAGTATTGCTAGTGAGCTGTGACCTATTAAGCCACCAGCCAAAAACCCTGTCAGAAATTCTCATCCACAAAGTACCTCCTAGATCAGTCCTGAAAGCACCCCCTTTGTGATAACAGTTCTTCAATCCTAGCATTATGGACAGTTGGACTGCCCCTGTTTCTCCTGCCAGCGTTGTTGACTTGGGTCTCCTGAAGCAGTGTAACAACTGCTTCACGTAGACTGACAACCCTCTACTAATAACTCATTCTAGTACAGAGTGTAAGAAATGTATCTACAACCAAGAATCTTGAATGCCTGCTCTCTAGCACTCGATAAACTAATACTGAAGAGGTTCTCAACTCCACATCACTACTCATGCACATAGTACCACTACTCAAACACATAGTACGTATCCAATACATAAATCAACACATGCAGAGGTTCTCTCAAGAAACTTACCAAAACACCACAGACCTACAAAACACAAGATTGCTACAATTAATACAGTTCCCACAGCACCCAAGACACATGGCAACACCAGTGCCTCACCTACCAAGCCCTCAAGGCGTAACAGTCATAAACCTAATTTTCTTGCCATCAGAGACTCCTGAGTGAGACACATGGATGTCTCACTCAACAGGTTAGATAAGGAGAAAGTCACAATCAGCTGCCTGTCTGGTGACAGGATTCATCAGATCAAGCATGCACTCGGGTCTCTCGGCAACAACAACCATTATGACTGCACCTCACTGGACTATATGAAGAGAGGCATGACTGAGCTCTCTGAATATGTGTCCCAGGCAGGTATGTCCCTAGCCTTGAGCAGCATATTACCCTCAACTAGAATGATACCAAAGTATAAACAAAAAATGATCAGTTTTAATAACTGGCTTAGTTTTTGGTGTCATTCAAAGGAAATCCAGTTTCTATCAGCCTGGGATGACATGACTGACAAACCTTGCTGCTTTGCCAGAGACGGTTTGCACCTGGCACCACTAGGCTTTCAGCTGTTGGCAGAGGCTCTTGCCTCCCCATAGTGCCTTTTTTAGGCAAGGTCTCAAGAAGAATATTACTGATGTGAAAACTGTCAGTCATAGCAAAATAAGGGTTATGCTGCTAAATGCTAAGAGCCTAAACTAAAACCTGCACACCCTGGAAGCACTTCTATCACTGTATGATGTAGAACTCTGTGCAGACACAGCAACCTGGTTCAAATCCTCAGAGTACCCCAACCTTGCAAGGCTACAATGCCTTCAACACCTTCAGACCACAAAACGAACATGTGAGAACCAAAGGCGGCGGTGTTTCTATCTATATTAGAGATAACTTCACATCCTGACTAGACAGGACAACTCCATGGAGTTACTCCAAGTTCAGATTACTGTGGGTAATACCCCCATTCAAGTCATAGCTAGTTACAGATCCCCATCCATGAATCATGATGCACATGAGGCCTATTTGACCACACTGGAGTCAATCCAAATACTGCCTACACTCTGGTCATGGGGGATTTTAATTATTCCACCATCAACTGGGAAAACTTCTCTAGCTCAAACTCACTAGCCCAAAAGTTCCTTGACTTTATTAACTCAAATGCCCTGGAACAAATTGTTCAAACCCCAAAAGAGGAACAAACATACTAGACCTGGTCCTCACTAACATGACAAAAAGATGCACAACTGCCGGACCCTCATTATTTAAATCTGACCACAAATCAGTCGCTTTCAAACTGGCACTAACACCAGAACTCACAAACAGTGAGGTCAGACTAAAAAAACGTCACCAAGTAATAAAGAAGTTATGTACTCACCATAATGTTCCATGTTTGTTGTCTATCTCGTTATCATACTTACTGGTTGGGTTCAGAACTGATCCAAGCTTGAAGTCTTCCACTGGCTCGTGGCTGTATCTCTATCCCATCATGCTCTAGTGAAGTTCCCCAGATCTTGTTTGCTGATGACCCCAGTCACCTAAGGTACTATTACAACATCTTATGAAGACAATGAAGAAGGTCAGAGAACACACTTACCAAATGAAAGAACCTCTTGGCCCTCCAGGAGCCATAGGCAGGGGGAAAGAGGGTGGGATATAGGAATGAAGGCAAGATGGCCAACAATCATGGAACGTTATGGTGAATACATAACTTCTTTATGTTATGTTGTCCTATCTTGCCTTCATTCTTACTGGTTGGGACAGTGTCCCTTGCACCATATTTCCTGGGTGGCTCATGGGATTATTCTTCAGGACAGTGGACTCAAAGGAAGCTATGTCCCTGGAGGCCAAATTTACTTTGTAATGAGTGATAAAGGTATGAGGCCTTGCCCAAGTCACAGCAGCACAAATGGTATCAAGTGGTAGCCTAGTGCAAAAGGCAGAAGAGGTTGGTATGGCTCTCGTAGAATGACCCTTGACCTTATAGGGAAGAACTTTGTTGTTAGAATTATATATAAAGGTAATACAATCTGAGGGCCATTTTGAAAGTGTGACTTTAGATACAGGAGCACCTTTCTTTGCTTCTGAAAATTAATTTCCTGAAGTCTTTTGTCCTATATAAGTAAAACTTTAACTGTCTGTGTACATCCAGTTGGTGAAGCGTATATTCTGCCTTGTTGCCATAGCCATGAAAAAAAACTGGTAGTTCTATGGACAGATTTAGGTTAGATTCCGAGCATACTTTTGGTAGGAAGGATGGATTTGTTTGAAGGGATACTCTGTCCTTGTGGAAAAGCATATATGGTGGCTTGATCGATAATGCTTGCAGCTCTGAAACCCTTCTAGCAGAAGTGATGACAATCAATATACTTGTTTTCCATGTTAAGAATTTTAGATCACATGATGATGCAGGTTCAAAGGGGGAAGAATCAAACAGGACAGAACAAAGTTTAGGTCACATGGTGGTAGAGGGGTTTTATGGGTGGTCTTAACAGGTTAGTGCCCTTCAGGAAGGATTTGCATAGTCTGTGAGACATCAGATTTGGAGCCAAATCACTTATATGGAAATTAGATATTACTGCTAACTGCAAACGAATGGTAGCTGCAGCTGCACCTTCATTAAATAGTTTCACCAGAAATTCGAGAATAGAACTTAGAGGAAAAGAAAAGGGGTCAATGTGTTTACTTAATACCTGGTAAGAGAATCTTTTCCAATTGCTCATATATAATTTTATCGCTGAGGCCTTATGAGAAGACCTCAAGGAAGGTTAGGAAGCCTGGCTATATTTGGAATCAGAGCAGCCAAACTGTCAATTTGAAGGCAAAGGTGGAGTGCTCCGGACTTATGGGTCAGAAGGTCTGGAACTGGGTCCAGAACCCATAGCTCCTCCTGAAGATGAGGCCAAAGGAAGGGGAACCAAATCTGACGAGGCCAGTATGGGGCGATGAGAATCAACTCGCTTCCCAATGAGTTGGCTTTCTAGAGAACCGTGGGTATCAGAGGAAAGGGAGGGAAGGCATAAAGGAGAACCGAGGGCCAATCATGTACAAGTGCATCCCTTGGTGACTCCCCCAGAGGGGAGATCAAGGCAAAATAGCTACTGCATTTGCATTCATGGATGTGGCAAAAAGGTCACAGCAAGGTTGGCCCCATTTGCGGAAGATCATCTCCGCTACTTCTTGTTTTAGGGACCACTCATGAGGCATGAGAATTGCTCTGCTGAGTTTGTCTGCTATCACATTGGATTTCCCCAGGATGTGCATTGCTATCAGAAAGCATGGGGAGGATATTGCCCACTGCCATACTCTCAGGGCCTCTCGACAAAGAGGGTAGGACCTGCTCCCTCCTTGTTTGTTTATGTACCAACCAACATGCTGTCTGTCTGTACTGCAATTGTTACCAGTGGAAGAGAGTCCTGAAGTGCCTGCAACGTCAAAAGCACTGCTCTCATCTCTAGGATATTAACGTGCAAATGGGCCTCATGATCCTGCCAAGTGCCTTGGACTGTCCTTCCCAGGTAATGCTCCCCCCACCCTATCTGGGAAGCGTCCATGGTGACTGTGGCCACAGGCTGTGAAGGAAGAAAGGGTTGACCTAATGTCACATGACTAGAGTGAATCCACCAGAGAAGGTCCTTCTTGCAGGACTCTGTTAACAGAATTTGGTGAGACATGGGTAATTCCTGCAATGACCACTGAGTGAATAGTAGCCATTGCAGAATTTTCATGTGCATGCGTGCTAATGGAACTAAACTTATCGCTGCCACCATAGTTCCCAAGACTTTTAAAACTGTTCGCACCTGTACTCTTGTCTTGGGGAGACGGTTGGAGACTCACTGTCTCAGAACTAAAACCTTTTCTGTAGGAAGTTTTGCCATCATGTTTATTGTGTCTAGATCTGTCCTATAAACATGGTATGTTGCGACAGCAACAAGGCAGATTTTTCACAATTTATTGTGATTCCCAGGTGAGAGCAGAGAGATAATGTGGTGTCTCTTGTTTCCAGTAGTAGATGCTTGGTGGTGGCAGTTAGGAGCCAGTCATTTAGATATGGAAACACTCAGAATCCTAGATGTTTCAGATGAGCCATGACTACTGCCTTACACTTGGTGAACACTCTGGGGGCTGTAGTGAGGCCAAGGGCAGAGTTCGAAATTGGTAATGACTGGCTCACCAGCCGATAGTGCAGATGACTCCTGGATGGCCTGCCCATCTTTATGTGGTAGTATGCATCCTGGAGGTCTATAGAGCACATCCAATTGTCTTTTCCCAGAAAGGGAAGAATTGACTACAGTGTTACCATCTGGAACTTAGTATTTTTTACTGATTCATTTAATTTGCTGAGATCCAAAATGGGCCTCCAGTCCTCTGTTTTTTTGGCACTAAAAAGAATCTTGAATAAGTTCTGGATCCTATTTGGTCTGCGGGGACTCTTTGGATGACTCTTTCGTCTAGCAACTTTTGAATTTCTAGAGTTGCTTGATCTCTTTGACTGGGTGGAATGTTTAGGGTGTTCTTTATGTTTGAGACAGGAAGGGAAAAAGATATGGTGTAGCCTCTGGATATGATACTTTGTACCCACTTGTCTTTCAATATTTCTAACCAGGCGTCTAGGTACAAAAATAATCGACCCCGGACTGCCTCCAGAGATGGACAGACAGGAGTCCCTTCAGGAGCGCTGAAAGGGCCTACCACAGAATGAATCCCTGTTGCCCTGATTGCCCCTCTGCCGCATGGACGGTGTCTTCCATTCTTACGTCCCCCTCTGCCCCTAGGGGAAGAGTCACCACGTGTGTCCTGAAAAACTCGCTGGGATTTATAGAACAACATCTTTCCTCCCTTCTGGCCTTTTGGATAAGGTCTAGAAGGTATGGAAAAATGGAGTCCTACAGCAGAGAGAGTTTTTCTTTCTTGTTCATAAATGGTTAGTGTGTCCTTGACTTTCAGCTCGAACAAGGATGAGCCATCAAAAGGGTCATTAATAAAGGAAGATTTAAAAGGTTCCGCAAAGTCACACAAGCACATCCAGGAATGTCTCCTTAGGGAAATTCCTGAACCCACTGCTCTGCTCGCTCCATCTGCTGCATAAGAAATGAGCCTCATGGAGGAGTTGACCACAGAGTTTAAGGTGGAGAGCTGAGAGGAAACCTTGTCTGATACCGCTGCAGCTACTGTACCTTGGAGAGTATCTCCTAGCTCCTTTAGGCAATCTCTTTGTAGCCTTGAGAAATGCATCAGATAATTCAATGATTTGAGTGCAAAGGTCGCTGAAGTAAACATGCGCTTCCCATATCTGTCCATCATACGAGACTCCTTGTTCAGCGGATGGACAGACGAGGATGTTTCAGAAAGTTCCTTTTTGGTGGCTGCTGCCACCACCATAGCATCAGGTACAGCCTTAGTCAGGAAATCTTAATCAGAAGGGGTTGTGATGAACTTATTTGGTCTCTGAGGGGCAAGTTCCACTGCACCTGGAGACTCCCATGCCTTTCGACTAACTAGTTCTATAAGTTCGCCAAAAGGTGAAGACACCCAAGTGGCTGAAGAGTGAGACCCAAAGGCCTTCAGGACAGACTCCTCATCAGAATGGTTGATGGGCTTCCAGCCGCCTCTCTGCTTAAGGAATTCTTGGATGTCTGCAAAGGAGACATCCTCAGGAGGTGACCATGGGGACCCTTCTGACTGAACGAGGTCTGTGTCAGAGATGACGGACTCTTCTGGGGAGTCTAAATGCTTCCTCTTGCAGAGTCTCTTACAAGGAACTTCAGAAGGGTATTCTGGACAGGTTTCGGAAGAGAGGGGTTCACCTGATAGGGTACCCTGAGGCCTAGGGTCTCCGCTGGTCTGTGGATGGTGTGGTGCAGAGACTGATGCCAGTACCTTAGGGGGGAGAAATGTCAGAACCTTTGAGTGGAGCTGTCTGAGGACACAGCACTCTCCTCATCAGCTCAAAACCCCCCCTCCCCTGATCCGAAGATACCTCTGACTCCGAAGAGCCAGAAGACATCCCCTGAACCAAGGGGGTTGGCACCAAATCTGATGTAGGAGCCGAGCTCATCCACACCAAAGTCCCGAGAGGTAAGTTCAGATCCGACTCCCCTCTCCAGACCCAACTGGAGATCATTGGCTCCTAGACTCCTCAGACAGAACCGAGGATGTCGGAGCAGATATCGGGTCCAAAGATCCCAGGATGGTTCTCAGCACTGATGGTTCCACAACAATCATTTCCAGGCATTCCGGCTCCGAGGTCCTGGTTCGGCTCAGAGGAGGAATTGATGTCGATGGGGAAGTCTTGGATGGCTCCATGGCTTGGAGACAAAAGGAGTTTGGCCATAACCGGTGCCCTTAGAAGTCTATGCACCACCCAATCCACATCATCATCTGAAAGACTCATGGACAGACTTGGAGGAAAGAGTAGGCTACCACTTTACTTTACTTGTCAGATTTTGTAGATGGTGATTTAGCTGATCTTGAAGTACCTGGACCTTCTTCTATAGCTTCTTGGAAGGGGGACTTCAACAAGCCTCTCACTATCAATTTATTTTTTCTTTCAAGCAATACTCTGGAGCTGAAAGAATGGCATATTGAACATGACTCCTGTAAATACACTGTTCCCAGGCAGTAGACAAAAACAGTATGGGCATCTGTTAAAGACATCTTTTAACTGCATTTACCACATTTTCTGAAGCTAGACAGCTTAGATTCCTTATGTTCCTTGGACATATTGAAAATCACAGTCCACCACAATTACAGCAAGTTAACAACAACAACAAACTTAACACGCTATCAAAATACACTATGAAGAGGTAATATATGTATGTGTGTGTGTGTGTGTGTGTGTGTGTGTGTGTACATATATATATATATATTTTTTTTTTTTTTTTTTTATATTAAATAGAGAACAGTTCAACAAACAAGAACACTTCAACAAACAAGAGCAGTTCTCTAAGTGAAATGAATCTGCTCTATAAACAAGGAAGGGGAAGAAAAGAGAAAGCCCTCTAACTAAAAGATGTATCAGCAGCCCTCTAACTTAAACGGACTGACACCTTTTTTTTTTTTAAACTGTTTATCAACTCTAAATATAAACAACAACAACAGCAGAAAGCCTTCTAACTAAAAACAGGCTTATAGGATAGAAATTTTAAACCGGGATAGAGAATGAACAAAGGCCTAATGGTAAAATGAAGTCATGAAGCAAAAAACACAGCAACAAACTTTCCTAAACTAACTAGAAAGGTAAGGAAACACTAATCGCTAAATTTACAAAAGAAACTACAAATTGAAATCCATACAGTGCTCAAACAGGTAAAATTCAGCAAATAACAGAAGAAACCAAGTCAGTCAGTTAGCAGCACACAAACATCTTTTAATCCACAGAGATAAAATCCACAAGTAACGGTTAAGCGCTTTCATCTGACATAACAGACATCTTCAGAACCAAGTTACTCAATCAAATTAACAATTAAATAGCACAACCTGTGCTTACACTCCCTTCCTGTAAGCCAGTACATTTGCTTTCAGCATGCTGGTCTTAAAGCACTTTTACAACACATTTAATTGTATTTAAAATGTTCCTAAAACACATGAAAACATATTATTGCTAAAAACAAAACATTAAACTTGTGCCCTTCTTTTTAACTCACTAACAATTGAAATACTCTCATTTAGTCCTGGCGGATAGGTAGCATCAAATTTAAGCTGCCATTTCATTTCTTTATGCAGCAATCTATTTCCCCAGTCCCCAATGCCATCTTCCATTGAGAGTTGTTCCAAAATCAAAAAAAAATATATTTTTTAAAACCAGTACAATATACAGAGTGTCTAGCTAGTGCACTTTTACTATCCTTTTCTTTATACTGTACACATGCTGATAAATTCTTTGCTTCAATGAATTAGTAATAGTTTTTCCAATATAAAATGCATTATCTCAATTTGATGCTACCTATCCACCAGGACTAAATGAGAGTATTTCAATTGTTAGTGAGTTAAAAAGAAGGGCACAAGTTTAATGTTTTGTTTTTAGCAATATGTTTTCATGTGTTTTAGGAACATTTTAAATACATTTTAAATGTGTTGTAAAAGTGCTTTAAGACCAGCATGCTGAAAGCAAATGTACTGGTTTAGAGGAAGGGCGTGTAAGCACTGGCTCTGCTATTTAATTGTTAATTTGATTGAGTAACTTGGTTCTGAAGATGTCTATGTTGGATGAAAATGACTAACTTAACCTTTACTTGTGGATTTTATCTCTGTGGATTAAAAGGTGTTTGCTGTGCTGCTAACTGACTGACTTGGTTTCTTCTGTTAAATTTACAAAAAAGAGAAGAAGAAAATTCTGAATATAGTAAGTAAAAGTTTTATCACTTATCCTGAGCCAAACGGAAGCACCCGATCTGTTTAGCGGCAAACAAGATCTGGGGAGCTTCATTAGAACATGATGGGATAGGGATACAGCCACGAGCCAGTGGAAGACCTCGAGCTTTAGTATACGGCCAAGTCGGAAACGAGGATCGGTTCCAAACCCAACCAATACGAATGAAGGCGAGGCAGGACAACATAACATCTATACCTTCTTAGGGGAAGGCATAAAAGTATCCCAAGACCCACCCCTAGCTGGAAGTGGCAACTACACCAAAACTTACACTAAAGCCCTGTACAATCACTTGTATAACTGTATATACTCAGCTGTTCCAGACAGAATCAAAGCCAGAGCGCCAAGTAAAAACAACTCACAATGGTGGACATCAGCATCAACTTTTACTTATGTACTCACCATAACTTCAGATGTTTGGGATCCATCTCGCCTACATTCTGACTGATGGGTTCGGAGCCGATCCCTCGGCTCCGACTCGGCACGCTTATGCCAAAGAGCGAAGTCTCTTATTGGCTGAGCTTACTATATCCCAGGATGCACTACTACCAGTCCCCCAGATCTAGTTTGTCCGCATACATACACAGACACACACGCTGCTTATATAACATCGTCAGATGAAACAAGATAAAAAACAGTAGAACTCAAAACCGTTCAATCTCTTCTGATCTCCAAGGCAGGGGGAAGGAGGGTGGGTATTAGGAATGTAGGCGAGATGGATCCCAAACATCTGAAGTTATGGTGAGTACATAACTAAAAGATGTTATGTGATCCTATCTCGCCTACATTCTGACTGATGGGACAGCGACCCTAGCACCTGAATCCTGGGTGGCTCACTGGAAAACACTCCTGAGTACCGTGGAACCAAATGATGCTCGCCCTTTAGATGCCACATCCAATTTATAGTGGGAAATGAAAGTGTGCGGGTTGGACCAAGTAGCCGCAGCACAAATCTCAGAGATAGCGAGCTTGGAATGAAAAGCAATAGAAGTAGCCATAGCTCTGGTAGAGTGAGCTTTGATAGATGTTGTAAGTTGCTTATTTGAAGAGGAATAAGCCTGAGTTATGCAATCTCTAATCCATTTGGAGATAGTAGCTTCGTGATGGTTTGACCCAATTTATTATCTGAAAAGGACACAAACAACTGGTCTGTTTTTGAATTTGTTGAGTCCTGTCTAGATAGAAGCGCAATTGCCTGTGAACATCCAATTTATGGAAGGTGTATTCTGCTTCATTTGAGAATTTTGGAAAGAAAACTGGTAGCTCTAGAGATTGTTGGAGACAGAGATTAGAACAAACCTTTGGAACAAAGGATGGATTAGGCCTAAGTGATACTCTATCCTTGTGAAAAATCAAGCACGGTGGTTTGATAGATAGGGCTTGAAGCTCTGAAACTCTTCTTGCAGAGGTAATTGCAACTAAGAAGGCAGTTTTCCAAGACAGATATTTTAACTCACATGTAGCAGCCGGTTCGAAAGGGGAAGATGTTAAGGCACGAAGTACCAAATCAAGATCCCACGGGGGCGCAGGATGAAAAACTGGGGGTCTTAACAGCACAGCACCTTTAATGAAAGTTTTGCATAATCTGCTGCTCATCAACAGTGGGTCCATGGATTCGTGAAATTTGGAGATAGCTGCTAGTTGGACTTTAATAGTAGAGACTGAAGATCCTTGAGTAAACAAGGATGTTAAAATTTCAAGACCTCTGGTATCGGGGCAGTGATAGGGTCTAAGCCCCTGAGTTGAGCCCAGATAGCAAACCTCTTCCACTTACTGAGGTACAATTTCTTAGTGGTGGGCTTGTGGGCCGAAGATAAAATGTGAATAACTTCCGGGTCTAAGTTGTGATTTCTGACTAAAGTCGGAAGTGGAGGAGCCAAGCTGTTAATTTCAAAGTGTGAAGGGACTGGTGTTGTCGTCCCGACTGATGAATCAGTAGGTCCGGAGTTAGATCCAAAAACCAAGGACCGTCCAGAGCATGTTTCTTTAGGTAGGGGAACCATACCTGACGAGGCCAGTCTTGAGCAATTAGTATCATTGTGGACCCCAATTGGGAAGCTTTCTGGATGACTTTGGGGAGGAGTGGAACCGGAGGAAAGGCATAAAGTAGTCCTATTGGCCAAGGTTGGGCTAGAGCATCCGTAGCTGCCTCCCCCTGACGTGGAGTCAAGGAAAAGAACCTCTTGCACTTTGTGTTTTGTGGTGTTGCAAACAGGTCACAGCACGGAGTCCCCCATCTTCTGAAAACCTGAGCTGCTACTGTTTCGTTCAGGGACCACTCGTGAGGAGAGAGAATCGTCCTGCTTAATCTGTCTGCCAAAATATTGGATTTCCCTGGAATGTGGGTCGCTACCAAGAAACGGTTGGTAGCTACAGCCCATTCCCACACCCTCATGGCCTCTCTGCAAAGGGGGTAAGATCTGGTCCCTCCTTGTTTGTTTAGGTACCAGACCACCGACATGTTGTCTGTGTGGATGGCGATAATGCCTTGAGGGAGAAACTTGTGGAGGGCCTGTAGGGACAGAAGTACAGCCCTCATTTCCAATACATTGATATGGAGAAAGGTTTCGTCTGGAAGCCAAGAACCCTGAACTAACCTGCCCAGACAATGCCCCCCCCCACCCTGTCTGGGAGGCATCCGTTGTCAGGGTGGCCACCGGAGGGGGGATAACAAAAGGTCTTCCCTGATTCAGATTGGATGACTGAAGCCACCAGCGGAGGTCCCGTTTGCACGTTTCTGTAATCAGTATGAGATGATTGAGGGGGAGATTCTGAAAAGACCATTGTGTCGATAACAGCCACTGAAGAATCCTCATGTGCAATCTTGCCAGTGGAACTAGGAGAACCGTGGCAGACATCGAACCTAAAAGTTGCAGGACCATCCTGGCTGGGGCTTTGGATCTTGGAAGCAGGGCTTGGACTTGACCTTGTAAAGTTTGAATCCTTTCGGTAGGAAGGAAGACGCACATCAATTTTGAGTCTATCTCTGCTCCTATGAATCTTATGCGCTGAGAGGGCAGCAAGACAGACTTTGACCAATTGAATGTAATTCCCAGGAAGCCCAGGAGATGGTGGCTTTGAGGTTGTCTATTAGTAGATGCCTGGTGGTGGCAGTCAGGAGCCAGTCGTCCAGATAGGGAAACACTTGGAATCCGAGACTCCTCAGGTGAGCAGTCACTACTGCCAAACACTTGGTGAACACCCTGGGGGCTGTGGTGAGACCAAAGGGCAGTGCACAAAATTGGAAATGACTGTCTCCCAGGCTGAAGCGCAGATACCTCCTGGACGCCTGATGTATCGGTATGTGATAATAGGCGTCCTTGAGATCTATGGAGCACATCCAAACATCCTTCTCCAACAATGGGAGAATGGATTGTAAAGTGACCATTCGGAATTTGGACTTCATGACGGACTGGTTTAGTTTGCTGAGATCCAATATTGGTCTCAGGTCCCCTGTCTTTTTTGGCACTAAAAAGAACCTCGAGTAATTTCCGGATCCGATCTGGTCTGTGGGGACCGGTTGGATGACTCCTTTTTCTAGCAGCTTTGAAGCTTCTGTGGCTGCGATTTCCCTTTGACTGGGTGGTGGGTCCGGGATTTTTTTGGACGGTGGGGGTGAGTGTGTGAAGGGAATGGTGTAACCTCCGGCAATAATCCGAAGCACCCATCTGTCCTGAGTGATAGACTCCCAGGCTTTTAGGTGCTTGGCAAAACGGCACCCGACTGGCTCCGGAGCAGCACAGCCGGGCAATCCCTCATGAAGTGTGGGAGGCTGAAGAGCCACGAAAGGACTCGCGGTCTCCAGAATTGCGGGGCCCTCTGCTGCCTCTGGGACGGCGTCTCCCAGAAAAATTTCCCCGTCCTCTGCCTCTGGAAGGGGAATCTTCCTGCTGTTGAGGAAAAAACTTCCGTGATTTGCGGAACCACATCTTCCCTCCTCCTTTAGCCTTGGGATAAGGCTGAAAGGGAGTGGAATAACGTGCACCTACGGCAGATAAAGTTTTTCCCACCTGCTCACAGCGGGTAAGAGTGTCTTTTACCTTAGGTCCAAACAAAGAGGACCCATCAAAGGGAGCGTCGGCGAAGGAAGACTTGAAGGCCTCCGCGAAATGACACAAACGGAGCCAGGCTTGTCTCCGTAGAGCCACGCCTGTGCCTGCCGCTCTGCCCGCCCCTTCGGCCGCATATGAAATGAGCCTCATGGACGAGTTAGAAATCGAGGTAAGGATAGCCAACTGAGAGCTAACCGACTGGGCTAGCTGCTCAGGTAGGTTACCTGAGAGGGAATCTGACAGCTCCTTGACCAGATCCCTCTGTAGCCTGGTAAAATGTGCCAAATAATTCAGGGACCGTAGTGTAAAGGCCGCTGAAGTCAGGGTGCGCTTCCCATACCGGTCCATGCTCCTAGACTCCTTATTGGGAGGATGGACGGACGTTGAAGCCTCTGCCACATCCTGTTGTGTAGCAGATGCCACCACCATGGCATCTACAGCCACGCCTTTTGTCAAGAACTCCTTCTCGGGTGGGGCAGACAAAAATTTGTTAGGGCGAGAAGGCACTGGTTCCACAGTATCTGGATGTTCCCACGCCCTCCGACAAACCAAATCCAGGAGCTCGTCGAAGGGCGGAGACACCCAGGAGGCGGAGGGCTGAGCCCCAAAGGCCTTGAGAAGCACTGACTCATCAGCAGAGGGGGGTTTGGATGTCCAGCCGCCTCGTTGCTTAAGGATCTCTAAAATGTCTGCGAATGAGACATCATCCGAGGACGACTTTGGGGACCCCTCCGCATCATCAAGATCAGTGTCCGATGTAAGAGACTCGGAGGAGTCCACGTGCTTCCTCTTGCACGATCTCTTCCTTGGGGGCTCCTCCGAAGACAACTCCGAAGAACCCTCAGGAGGAGGGGAACCCCCAGTGGGGGTAACCTCAGGCCCCGGGGCTCCGCTGCCTAGGGACAGGGGAACTGCCAAAGACCCAGTCTCCACACCCAGGGAAGGTGCCGGTAAAGCCGTAGAGATGGCCGAAGAAGACTTGGCCAAGGCACTCCTCATAGCTCTGAAAGCCGGACCCCCAGAATCCTGGGAGTGTCCGGTCCCCGGAGCCATGATAGCAGACGGAAGTCCCGCAGCTGAAGCACCGAGAGGGAGGCTCGGAACCAACAGCATAGGTCCCGAAACGTCACCCCCGGGTCCGGACGAAGAAGTCCGCGTGCCAAACTCGGACCCGAAGGCCGGGGTTGGAGTAAGGGTCGGAGCCGACCCTAGGATCTCCACCGGCTCCAACAGCACCTGCTCCGGAGCCGGGCGGTCGGAGGAGGAACGGCAATGGAATGGGCTATCGGCTCCGAAGCCAATTGGGTCGGAGCCGAAACAAATTTTTGAAAGACTGGGGACTGGAACAGTCTTTGGAGCACCCTGTCTATGTCCGAATCTGACATCCTCGATGACCTAGAGGAGACTGAACGGGTTCGAGTTGGCCTCTCCAACGGCCCCAAGGGGCTAGGGGACCGGCTCGAGGCGACTCGATAACTATCGGCGCCAAGGAATACCCAAACCAGTTTCCATCGGTGCCGAGGAGGACTTAGGCGCCGAGGAGGAAGTGTCTGAGCGGACAACCTTCATCGGCTCCGAGACCAGTGGAGCCGATGAAGGTGACCCGCCTCTCGATGCCCCAGCCATCGGCTCCGAAGCCAGAGGAGTCGAGACTGGAGGCATCGAGGCAGACCGTTCCGCCCTCGGCTCCGAAGTCCTTGGAGCCGAAGGAGAAGCCTTCCTATGTCTTTTGGCGGTCGGGTCCGACGGACTGGTCGGAGCCGACGCCCTTTACTTTTTAGCAGGAGAAGGAGAGGATGCTAAAGCTTCTTCAAAAGAGGGTTTTATAAGGCCTTTCAATATAAGCTTATTTTTCCTCTCTTGGAGGACCCTCGAGGAAAAAGTGTGACACACGCTGCAGGACTCCTGCAAATGTTTGGCGCCCAAACAATATACACAGAGAGAGTGGTCATCCGTGATAGACATTTTAAAACTACATTTAATGCATTTCTTGAAGCCCGAAGGCCTAGGAGCCTGAGACATTATAAGTAAAGCTGAGTAACTCTCTCACAGACAAAACTTTGTTGGAATAGACTGACCCTACAAAGATTAACTTGCCGTTCACAATGATAGCCCGCAATTAAAATAAAGGCCAACTGCAGTGAATAAATGTATAAAGGAATCCAAGAACCCCTAAGGTTCAAAAGGGATTAACCAACAGGAAAGGCCCTACGGATGAAGGGAACCTGTAACCAGAACAAACACCAATCACACACAAATTTTCCACAAAAAGTTTCCAAAACACACACAAGCACAGAGTAGCTGTTAAAACAGCTTTTTGTTAAAGAATTAGCAAATTTCTGACAGAAAAAGTTAGTGAAAAGACACTACTTAGCTCAGCCAGCTCGAGACCACGTCTTTGCTAGTTAGCGGCAAACGAGATCTGGGGGACTGGTAGTGGTGCATCCTGGGATATAGTAAGTTCAGCCAATAAGAGACTTCGCTCTTTGGCATAAGCGTGCCGAGTCGGAGCCGAGGGATCGGCTCCGAACCCATCAGTCAGAATGTAGGCGAGATAGGATCACATAACATCCAACTTTATAACAAATGCAAAAAGTTGCTGTCTAAGAAAACTAAGATGAGGCCCCAACAATGAAAAAGCACCCTCCTCAACCTCAACAGGCAAATAAGACAACATGTCAAATCCTCTTAGGGTAACTTTGAAAAAAACTTAGCAATCACAGCTAAGGATAACCATAAGGCCTTTTATAGCTACGTACACAGCCTAAAAGGTAGGATTCAAGCATGTGCCAAACTAGTGACTAATGGTATCACACACACTGATCCCACAGAGACAGCAAACGTGCTGGTGGACAAATTTGGTGAAAATTTCACTCTTTTATCCCCTCCAAACTCATCACAAACCTTGACCCCAACTCCATCCCCCCACATATCCAAATAGCAGGTCAGTAAAGCCTTGTCCAAGGCAAAAAACACAGCCTCTATGAGGCCAGACAGCATCCCAGACTGTCTTCTAAACAAATTAAAATGTGAACTAGCATCACCATTAAGTACCCTATTCAATCACAGCCTAACCACAGGCTATGTTCCTGCAGAAGGGAGAACAGCTACACTTATTCCCCTCCACAAAGGTGGCTTAGCAACAGACCCAGGGAATTATACATCCATAAGTCTAGCCAGCCTCATCTGTAATGCTATGGAACATAACATTCTGGACCTCATAGATAAAGACATAGGTGACATCCAAACCCTGGATCCAACCCAATATAGCTTTGTCAAGGGCAGATCCTGCCTGTTACACCTGGTGGATTTCTTTAAAAATGTGGAAAAGGTTATTGACGAGGGCAAATCTATGCACATACCATACCTTGACTTGGTCAAGGCCTTCGACACAATCCAACACTCAGGCATTACCGATAAACTTGGCAAACTGAATGTAAACCCCTTTATTGTAAGATGGGTTGTCAACTGGCTCACAAACCGGTCACACACTACCAAAGTGGGTGACTCTACATCAGCAAGCAGACCTGTCACCTACGGGGTGCCACAAGGGTCACTGCTAGGCTCCCTACTGTTTGGTATATACTTAGAAGTTCAGGTCAAAACTTAGGGGTTGTGGCTGACCAAGTCTGCAGATGACTGCAAACTGGGAAAATTATTGAATCTCCAAATGTTATCAGTATACTTCAGGAAGGTCTTATGCAAACCAATGACTGGTGTCTTAGTCACAGTCTCAAACTAAAGGCAAAGAAATGCATCATCATTCCTTTTGGTAAAAACAATGCCCCTTCACACTATCATATTAACAACAAAACTCTATGTACCTATGAACTGGTAAGGGATCTGGGATCACAAGTAGACTACAACCTTAACTTTGACCACTATGTGCCTACTATAGTAAGGAAGGCTTTCCTACATAGCACACTCGATTAGCAAAGGCATCACCTCTAGAGCAAAGCAGATTATAACCCCTCCATACTCATCACTAATCAGGCCCATAATTGAGTATAACGCTCCTTTTGGCATGTATGTACAAAGCACCTGAGGCAACTGGAGAGTCCTCAGAGGTTTCTAACAAAGAAGATCAAGGGACCAACTGAAGTCCCTGTCACTATACTCAGTATCGTATAAACTCCTTAAGGGAGACTTATGCCTGGCTTACAGAACAATCTCCAACCCAAACCTATTGAATTTTCTGCACATCCTTAAATGAAGCAGGAATACAGCCACCTCTTCCAGGGACCTAAATATGGGCTGCGACTTGAATAGGGACAGATTTGTCACCCAGCAAATCTCGTGTCTTTAGAATAGACTGCCAATTCATGTTAAATAGAGCACCTCTATGACACTTCAAATGGAGTCTAGACGAGTGGATGGGGCACCATAAATTCTTACCGGGGATAGCACCCACAAACCTCCTGGGCATGGGCAGTCATTACTAAATACAGTCCTGGGTATTGTCTAGAGTATCATTGGTATTACATTGGGATGAAATGGCTAGGCTTGAAATGACCTCTGGGTCAATATCCTAGCAACCTCTCATGATCATATTAGAGGTACTGGGGGAAGGCGTAAAGGAGACTGGCGGGCCAATCGTGGGGAAGAGTGTCTCTCGGTGACTCCCCCATGGGGGTGTCAGGGCAAAGAACCTGCCACACTTGTTGAGGGGAGATGCAAATAGATTGCAGCAAGGTTGACCCCATTGACGGAATATCTTTTCCGCCACTTTCATAGGTTCATAGGTTCATAGGTTGGTACTAGGCTATCAGCCCTAGGGCCTATACAAGCCTAGCCATAACAATTCCCTGGCTATTTCTTCCCACATTATTTACTTTCCTGGACCCCTGTCTAGCAGGGCGACTGACGTGATCCCTGGGGTGAATTTCCTTTCTCCCATCCAATTCATGTTGACAGAACACTTGTGAGGCATTAGAATGGACATGCTGAACTTGTCTGCTGTCACGCTGGATTTCCCTGGAATGTGTGTTGTTATAAGAAATCAATTGGATTAGATCGCCCATTGCCATACTCTCAAAGCTCCTAAACATAGGGGGTAAGATTTGGTTCCTCCTTGTTTTCTGATGTACCAGACCACTGACATATTGTTCGTCTGAATCGTAATAGTCCCAGAAGGGAGAGTGACTTGGAAGGCCTGCAATGCTAGGAGGACAGCTCTCATTTCTAGGACATCGATATATGTATTGGCCTCTTCCAGGACCATGTGTCCTGCATTATCTTTCCCAAGAAGTACCCACCCACCCAATTTGGGAAGCATCTTGTGGTAACTATGGGCTTGGGATGCGGAAGAATGAAGGGGCAACCTTGCATTATCTGGTCAAAGTAAATCCACCACAGGAGATCATTTTTGCATACCTAAGTTATTTTGAAGTGAATGGATAAAGGCTGGTGTAGAATAAACCACTGAACCGCTAGGGTCCACTGAAGAATTCTCATGTGGCATCTTGCAAAGGGAACCGATGCTTGAGGGATCAATCGAGCTGAGAGAGAAGAATTTTGGATTATCTTTTTTACTAGAAATCGTATGGTTTGCACCCTTCATAAAGGAAGGGAGGCTGTCAACGATACTGTTTTGAACAACACACTGTAATATCTGAGTTAGTTCTAGCTGAAATTTGTCACTGATAGTAAATGGTTGGAGCATTTATGAGCCAGTCATCTAAGTAAGGAAACACACAGAATCCTTGCGGTCTCAAGTGCGCTGCCACTACTTCCATGCATTTGGTGAACACCCTGGGGGCTGTGGTGAGACCAAACAGCAGAGCTCTGAATTGGTAGTGACTGTCTCCCAGTCGGAAGTGTAAGAATCGTCTGAATCATATGTTCATTTTTATATGATAGTACACATCCTGAAGATCTATCAAGCACATCCAGCCATACTTGTGCTGAAAAGGCAGAATGGACTGAACTGCGCCCATCTGGAACTTGGTATACTGAACTGACTTGCTTAGATTGCTGAGACACAAAATTCATCTCCAGTCCCGTGTTTTTGTTGGCACTAAAAAGAATCGTGAGAAAGTTCTGGACTCTTTCTGGTCTTGGGGAGACCTCTTGGATGACTCTCTTTTTCTAGCAGCTTTTTTATTTCTAGTGCTGCTGCTTTCCTCTGACTGGGTGGAACATCGGCAATTCTGTTTACTGTTAAGGGGGTTATGGAAAAGGGTATTATATACCCTATGGCAATAATATCCTGCACCCATGAATCTTTTGTAATCTCTAGCTAGGCTGTCTAGTGCAGGGATAAATGACCCCCACTGCCTCCAGAGGTGGATAATCAGGCATCCCTTCAGGAGCGCTGATAGGATCTGTCTGAGAAAGTATCTCTAGACCCTTGGATTTGCAGACATCCTCTGTCACGTAGGTGGTGTCTTCTGTTAGAGTTCCCCCTCTGCCTCTGCAGAACTGTCTCCCCGTGAATCTTGAAAGGGACCCTGGGACTTTCTGAACCAAATTTTTCAACCACCTCGTTGATTCATAGAAAAGGTCCTTTGAAGAGTCAAAATGCGTATACCCACAACAAACAGGATGTTACCTTCCTGCTCACACCTGGATAGTATGTCTTTAATTAACTTTGGGGCCAAAGAAAGAACTTCAGGGGAAAGGGAACATTGATGAAGGAAGACTTGAAGGGCTCCATGAATTCACAAAGACGAATCCAGGCATGTCTCCAAATGGAAATGCCCAAATCCACCATCCTTGAGGTACGTTCAGCTGCATTTGAAATTAGCTTCACGGATGAATTTGAAATAGACTACAGGGTAGCCAACTGTGAGGCAATAACACTCTGCCTCAGAAGTAATGGTCCCAGAAAGGGATTTGATAAGTTCTTTAATCAAATCCCTCTGAAGTCTTGTGAAGTGTTCCAAATAATTCCCTGATCAAAGTGCAGAAGTCACTGAAGCATATATATGTTTCCTGAATCTGCCAGCACCCTAGACTCCCTGTTAGGAGATGAACAGAGGAACTTTGTTCTGCAAGTTCCTTTTTCATGAGCATCACTATGACCATGGCATCAACTGGTATGCCTTTGTTCCAAACCTGCTTATCTTTGGGTGGTGCCAGGATCTTGTCTGGTCTCTTGGGGACTGGCTCAGTAGAGTGAGGTTCCTTCCACGCTTGTCAAGAGAGCAAATCAATGAGCTCATCAGTGGAAAAAGTTATCTAGGAGGTAGATGGGCCAGACTCAAAAGCTTCCAGAAATACTGATTCCTCATTGGAAGGGTTGTTGGTAGACCAGTCACCCCTTTGTTTGAGGATCTCTAGTATGTCTCCAAAGGAGACATCATTACGTGGTGATCTTGGGGACCCTTCCCCCTCAACGAAATCAGTATCTTCTGTGACAGACTCTTAAGGAGAGTCTAAGTGTCTCCTTTTGCACTTTCTCTTCCTAGGGGCTTCTTCAGTGGGATGTTCCAAATAAGTATCAGAAGATATTAATATACCCTGCTGGGTATTCTGCAGACTTTAGGCTAGCTGCCCCTGTGGTACAGGAAGATGAGGCTCAAGATGCAAAGACAACTGGGTCTGGGAAGTAGCAGCCAAGGAGGGTGGATGCACCCCTTTCTCTTGGAGCAGAGAAAACTCTCTCCACTACCTCTAAGGCAGAATGCCTCAGAGAGTAGATATGCTTCCAGATCGTCAGCTCCTTCTTATACAATGACAAACCACTCAAGCTGGGGGTCAGAGCCGAGCTGTCCAGTGCTGAGGCTCCAATGGGCAGAGACAACTCCGACAACTTCAGAGTTGACTCCAACACTTCAGATCTGGTGGTGACACTACGGCTCCTAGAGTCACCCAGCTCCAACATGCTCAGAGCTGGCCAACTCAGAGATAGTATCGGCGTAGAAGATATGATGATCTTCAGATCTGATATGGACAGATGCAGGATTCTAGGATCCAACTGCTCCAAAACTAAAATTGTATTGGAGAAGGAGACAAAATAGGTGGGGGTAGTTACGAAGGTTTCCGGACCAGATGGGGTGGAAGCCAGGAGAACCCCCATTTGAATTTGCATCGAGAGGAATTTCCTTATCATCCTGTCCAATTCCTCTTTGGTTAGACTTCTGCAGTAATGAGAAAAAGAAGCTATAGACAAAGTTCTAGAATGGTGATGCCTTTCTAGAAAATGAGAAGGAGGCTGAGGTGACACCACATCCAGGCTCAGAGGAGATCGGATCCAAGGTGGCTTTTCTTTATGCTTGGTCAGATCAGAGGAGGTCAGATTCAAAGTTTTTATCATACGTTTTGGATCAGAAGTAGTTGGACTGGAAGATTTCTTCTTTGGATACAAAGAGATTGGATCCAAAGGTTTTGAAATTTTTAGAGATGGTTCCGAACTTGGAGCCGAAGAGCTTGCAGGGTCCGGAGAACACTTTCTAGCCTCTTTCTTGGCAGATTTCTTAGGGTTTCAGTCTCAGATGCTGCATCAGAGGATTTAGAAGAGAGCAATCCTCTCAAAATAAGTTTGTTTTTACAATCAATAAGGGCCTAGGATTAAAGGCCTTACAAATCTCACAGTCAGAATCAAAATGAACTTAGCCTAAACAATAAACACACACAGCGTGTGCATCCAATAATGGGATTTTTTGGCCACAGGTTGTGAAACTGGAGGGTTTCTCAGCCACACCTATTCAGCAAATCAAAAGAACGGAATATTATAGAAAAGTTTATATATATATATATATATATATATATATATATATATATATATCTTTATACACACACACACACGTGTGTGTGTGTGTGTGTGTGTGTGTGTGTGTGTGTATATGTATATGTATATATATATATATATATATATATATATATATATATATATATATATATATATATATATATATATATATACATACACACACACACACACACACACATACACACACACACACACACACACACACACACACACACACACATGCACATAGTTAAAGAAAAGGGAAAATATTACCAACAATGGTAATAAAAGAAACTATTTCAAATGTATAAAGGAGAAAAAGGACAGAGAAAATACCAGCTGTGGTATTTTAGGAATTCACTAAAAGCTGTAGGAAGGACAAAGGAGGATATGTAGAAAAATTTCATTAAGAGAAAGGTTAATAGTTAAAGATATAAAATTCCTACTTTTGCTCACAAAAAATCGCTATTACTCGAGAGCTAACAGTGAAGTGACCCTGTCTGTATATGAAGGTGGCAAACAAGATCTTAAGTATGGTAGGATAACAGTGCATTATGGGTAAGGGAGGAACTCAAGAATTTCAGTGTTCCACAAGATGGTAAAAGCAGTTGAGTTGGATCTGAAGGTTGGATCCAAACCCATTTTTTGAGGAATGAATGCAAATGACAACATAAGATCACATTTTAAAAAATGGGCTTGAGAATCAGTAAACCTCACTGGATACTGGGCCTTCCAAAGGGGTGAATAATGTACTTGAAAACCTCAGTGGAAAAAAAAAAACAAATGCAGCTATTCTTTTCACAAAATCTGTGTGTCATGACCAAATCTTTTACTTCAAATGTCATTTCCTCTCCACTTACTAACCGATATTCTTAAAAATCTAAGGTTAATGAGGAGAAAAAAAAATAAGAACAAGTAGCTGCAGCAAAGTACAGTCGAGTAAGGTAGATGTTCAAATGATCACTGCTGGAGTAGCCTAAGCTATATAGGCTATATCCTACTAGGGATGTAATAGCTGGTCAGCTTCAAACGCTTCAGGGCACCTTCCACAAGGCCAAAACAGTAGTCAGGTGAAGCTGAGCTGACTAAAAATTCATGTTTGGGCATCAAGCCCTTCACAGCTTTCATGCCCATGCCAACAGAGATAGGGAGGATAAATCCCTGAGAAGGACAATGCTAGGAAAAGAAAAAATAAACTTCCACACTCTTGCAAAAAGAAAATAAATAGATAAGAGGGATGGAGGAAGTGGCTACTGCAGAAATGATCATTCAAACATCTACTGTTATGGCAAATTTACTTTTTTTTTTTTTTTGGTCTCTGTCGTTTTACTGGCCCAGCTCCTCAGTGACCCATTTCCACACTGAATCTACCAGCTGATTTCCTTACACACACACCCCCCCAGGACTTACTCAGGTGTTGCTGGGGACATTCAGGGATAGTAAGGGCATCATGGGAGCTCAACTATCTCTGCATCCATGCTAATTGAACCTGGTTTACCTAGGACACAGTCAGGTTTTTATCCCTCTATGCCACTGAAGTGGCAGTATGGTAGGGTTACTTGTACAACTGTACTATGTTCTTCATACCAATGCTGCTGCGACTGCTGGAGTATCCAAAGCTACATGGGTAGATTACCACAGACTGGATAAAAAGGGAGGAGGAAGGAAAAAAAAGTCCAGGAGCCCCTGGAGAAAGGTCTTTGCAGAGTCTGTCCTAGAACTGGAGAAGAATTTTAGTTTATAGTACTCAAGAGTACTAAGCTGCAAGTTCTAGAATCTTCTAGAATCACACTCTTTCCAAAAAGCCAAGGCATGGAGACTGAACCTTGACCCTGACTGGAATAGTTTTGTTGTGGTGAGAGTAACAAATAGTAAAGCAAGATACAACCATTTGGAAATAGCCTGAATAGACAGTGGTTGTCCTTATTTTTTACCTTCATGAGAAAGAACAACTGAACAGAAGTTCTGAAAGACTAATCTGTCAAGATAGTACCCGAGTTGTCTGTGAACATCCAAAGTAAGAAGTATCCTAATTTTCTATTTTTAGGTTCAAGAAAAAAAACATGTAGCTGGATAGTTAGGCTTAATGTAAACTTGGAAACCTCTTTTAGTATAAAAGAAGGATTAGCTCTTAAATAACTCCTTTCTTTGTGGAAAATGAGAAGAGGTTGACCCCCCAGAAGTGCTAACAACTTGGATACTCTTCTTGCAGAGATCAGAGCTAAAGGTAAGACTGTATTCTGCATCAAGAACAAGAAGTTAGCCTCATTAACTGGTTCAAATGGACCAAGAGATATAATTTCTAACACAATAATAAGATCCCAAAGAGGAGTAACTTGAAATTCAGCAAGCTTCTAAGAAACACTACTTTCAAAACCCTTTACATATGAGAGTGTATTGAAAAGAGGGGAATCCATAGCCATTCATGCTGAAATGGTGAACTGATTAACATAGAGTGAAGAGTATAACAGGCCATATGATAGTAACTCACACAAATAGAGTAAACCCTGAAGACACTAGCCCTGAAAGGGTGCTGAACATATGGATGGTAGTGCTGATGGGCAGCTTTTTAGAAGTGTTTTTTCAGTGCTAAGTACGAACTACAATCGCTTTGCTGAAACCAATTAGAAAGCTACTACTGTGATAGAGAAGGAAGAATTAATAAACAAGTTTAGATCTCTGCCCCTTGAAAATATGTACATTGAACAATGCATTTTAGTTAATATTGTTCCTAAAGGACTTAGATTTTACAAGTTCCCAAATGGTATTACACAGGAAGATCCTATATATTGGGAGCTTGTTGAATTTTTCAACAGGGCAGGGATTGACTATTTGAGTATTTTGATTAATAACAACAAGAAGTCAATGGGCACTTTGAAAGAAAATATTGTTAAGACTGACGAGATAGTACAGCTAATGCTTCAGTCCATTCCAGCACTGAAATCAGAATATGAAAATATTTTCATTTCCATGGAGAGATTTGAAAAAAACATTGTGATTCGAAAACAAAAGAAAATACTTAGAGAAAGAGAAGCCTATGAGTTAAAATAGGCATTCCCTCTTGGAGATTATTTGCTTAAACATAATAACACTGTTGTTTTGGCTGCTGGCATGACTGCTACTAAAGATGTACAGTCTACTTTTAAGAATGGAGCTTTCAGGGGCTAAAGAGAGACACAAGAATCTGGAAACGGATATAAATGGCTGCCCAGGTGGGATGGCAGTTCCCTGTGAAGATGGTGAATTTGTGGATAACTTTGAGGAGCTCCCGTTGTATCCAGCAGGAGATAAAGAAGGCATTTGTCTCCCTACAACATCAAAAAATATTTTTTTCTATGAAGGAACCTGTATTACCAATGTGGAACAGAACAAGAATGAAAGAAGGACTAGCCTTTGGACGTAATGGACTAAATGCTAATTTTAGTTGTTAAGTTGTTTAACTTGTCTAATATATATTTCACTGCTACTCAAGAGAAAGTTTTATTTTATGGTTTAAATTTTGTTCCTTCTAGAAGGGCTAACCTTGCTAGTACTTTATTAGAGTTGAAGTATTTTATTAGGAAGTTAAAATTACACTTTTTACTTCAGGATTTTAATAGTGTAAATCATTTTTGTAAACCATCCACTTTTAATCCCAAACTCAATAATACTCTTCATGTTTTTGAAAGTTGTTGTAAGGGTGACATCAGGGCATTATTAATAAAAACTGTTTTTTTTTTTTTTTTTTTTTATTTAAACAGTGAAAAGAGGATTGCTCTTAATGAACTTAAAGAAATGAGTGATCTGAGATTTATGAAAGCAGATGGGGGGTTAGTCATTATGAATCAGCAGGATTATATTAAAGTCATTGAAATTATATTACTAAATGCTAATGAATCTAAAGACTTTACTTCGGACTTCATTCTTTGTAGTTATAATCATATTAAGGCTGTTTTATATGATTTGTTTATGAATAGTCAGATAGACTACTCTTTGCACAATTTTATGGTCATTTAGAACCCAGGGTAAGGGTTCTCTTCGGTGTTCCAAAGATTCATAAAAATGAGAACAACCCCCCTTTTACACCCATTGTGTCTGTACTGAATAGTGTAACCGAGGGAATTTCTCTATATGTAGATTCAGTTTTAAATCCCTTAGTAGCTAGAATGTTTAATGAAAACTGTATTTATGAAGAGAACTAAATGCTTATGTTTATAGTTTACATTACTTCTCTTTTTACAAGTATTCCATGGGATACAGGGTTGAATATATTAGATCTTATTTGTCTTTTAAAACCTATTTTCCTATTGATAAGGTGAATTTCATTTGTCTGCTCTTAGAGGTATTGCTTGATAATAATTATTTTATGTTTAATGGGAAGTATTATCAGCAGGTTAATGGTACTGCAATAGGTTCTGCAGCTGCACCAGCCTTTGCTAATTTAGTTTTAGGCTGGTGGAAATGTGAAATTTTACCTACCATCACCAGTTTTAATAAGATTATATTTTTAAGAGACTTGTGGATTATTTCTTTTTATTACTGAAGGAAGTTCTAATGGTTGTAATTTAATTCTGGATTAATGAAATCATAGTACATAATTTTTTAAATTTACTTATTCTAATATTGGTCTAGCTGTACATCTTTTGGATATTTTGTTAAAAAGAAGTTATGTGCTTACCATAACGTTCCATCTGTGTTGTCCATTTTCATTCTTCCTCAACTTGTGGGTTCAGATTTGATCTCTCTCGGATCTGACTTGCCTGTTGAAAAGCTTGGGGCAACCAGAAAACTCTTAAGCTACTCCCTTACTCACAATGCACCAATCCCAATTACCTCAGATCTTGTTTGCTAAGAAAACAGAAAGACACAATTTAGTCACAGACAGAAGGAGACTATATCCGGAGCTATATACCAAGGAAGTGGCATACTTAGAAAAACACTCGCTCTTGCAGAAGCTCGTAAGGCAGGGATTGGTGGGAGGGGAGTTGAGGAAGAATGAAAATGGACAACACAGATGGAATGTTATGGTAAGCACATAAAGTCTTTATCTGATGTTCTCAATTTTCTCTCTCTCCTCAACTTATGGGAAGAGTCCCCAGCTACCTAATTCGCCAGGTGGACTCAAAGAAGGATTTTCTTGACCACTATTGAGCCAAATAATGCTCTCCCACTGGAGACCATATCCAATTTGTAATGAGTAAAAATGTATGGGGAGTAGCCCAAGTTACTGCTGCACCAATGTCACCCATGGATGCTGTAGATTGGAAGATTGATGAGGTAGCCATGGCTTTAATGGAGTGAGCTCTTAAAGGTTTCGACAACGTAACGTCCAATTTGGTATAAGCCTTCTGGCTAGAGTAATTTTGCTAACAGGTTTTCCTAATTTCATGTCTGAAAAAGAGACAAATAACTGTTCAGACTTCCTGAAACTTTCCGTTCTGTGAAGTTAAAAATGTAATTGTCTGTGAACATCTAGTAAATGTAGCATGTATTCTCCTGTGTTACAGAATCTGGGGAAGAATATGAACAAATTAATAGATTGATTTATATTAGCCTCTGATACCACTTTAGGAAGTAAAGAGGGATTAGTTTGTAAAGTGACTCTGTCTTTGTGAAATATCAAATAAGGTGCTTTTGAAGACAATGCCTGAATCTCCAAAATTCTTCTGGCAGACGTATTGGCTACTAGAAAAATTGTTTTCCAAGAAAGGTTCTTGAGGTCACATTTAGCTGCAGGTTCAAAGGGGGACTGAGTAACTTGCTGCAGTACCAGGTTGAGCTCCCATGGGGGAGTAGAGTCCCTGAAGGGGGGCCTGAGAAGGAGAGGACCTTGCAAAAATGTCTTGCATAGACAACAGAAACTAGATGAACCTTAACCATGGAGGAGCTAGGTCTTACTTTAAAAATTAAAGCTAAAAATTCAAGGATACTATGCAAAGGAGCCAAAAAAGGATCAACATTATTTTGGCAGGCCCATTAAGCAAATTTACTCCATTTACTGGAGTAAAGTATATGTGTAGATGGTTTATGTAAAGATAAGAGTATTTGACGGACTGGAGAGGAGAGCATAGGTTGTCTGGCTATTAATGGAACTGGAAAAGCCAAGCAGGCAGCATGAGGTTCGATATGTCTGGATGAATCATGCCTGTTGGGTGAGACAGGAGGTCTGGAGTTGGATCCAGAGTCCACGGTGAGTGGAATAAGTGAGGCCACAGAAAGGGGAACCCAATCTGTTGAGGCCAGTAAGGTGCAAAAAGGATGACTTTGCTCTTCAACCTGGCAGCTTTCTGCAGGAATTTGGAAATTAGTGGGATTGGTGGATAGACATAAAGCAGACTGGGGGCCAATCATAAAGTACAGCATCCCTCAGTGATTCCCCCCGTGGGAAGATTTGACCAAAGTGGCTGCTGCATTTGCTGCTTTGGGGAGATGCAAAAGGATAGCAGCAAGACTGGCCCCACTGGTAAAAAATTGTCTCTGCCACACTCTTGTTGAGAGATCATTCATGAGGTAGAAAAATACACTTGCTCAGCTTGTCTGCTATCACACTGGACTTCCCTGTAATGTGCACTGCTATAAGAAAATGGTCAGATGAGATTGGCCTTTGCCACACTCTGAGAGCTTTTCAACATAGGAGGTAAGCTTTTGTTCCTCCTTGTTTGTTGATATACCAAACTACTGAAATGTTGTCCATTTGAACTGCAATCATCTCCAAGAGGAGGGCTTCTAGAAATGCCTGCAAAGCTAAAAGCAATGCTCTCATCTCTAGGACATTGATATGCAAATTGGCCTCTATGGGGGACCAAGTGCCTTGGACCATCTTCCACAGGTAATGCCCCCCCAACTGGGAAGTGTCTGTGGTTACTATGGCCTTGGGCTGAGAGGAGTGAGCGGTCGGCCTAGTAGAACTTGATCTGAATGAATCCACCACCTGAGATCTCTCTTGCAAATTTGAGTGATGTATTAGGGCTGACATGGGCTGACAGAGCATCCATTGTGAAATCCTCATGTAAAACCTGGCTAATGGTGCTAAATTTACTGCCATTGCCATTGATCCTAGAGCTCGAAGAACGAAAAGGGGGGAATTTTGGTAATGCAGATTATCTTCCTGACCCTGTGTTCTTAACGTCTGAACTCTTAGAGGAGGCAGTGATGCTATTGTTGATTTTGTGTTGAACAATGCCCCTACAAACTCCAATTTTTGAGTAGGTTCTAAATGAAACTTTTCGTAGTTTATGGTTATTCCCAGATGAGAACAAGTCTGGAGAACCTGATCTCTTGCCTCTATTACTTGCCTGGTTGGGGTGATAATGAGCCAGTTGTGTAGGTATGGAAACACCCAGAATCCTTGCAGTCTCAAGTGAGTTGTCACTACTGCCATGCATTTGGTGAACACCCTGGGGGCTGTGGTGAGACCATAAGGCAGAACTCTGAATTGGAAATGACTGGTCCCCAGCCAGAAGCAAAAAGTACCTTCTGGACCACCTGTTCATCTTTATGTGATAGTATGCATCCTGAAGGTCTATCAAGCACATCCAATTGTCCTTTCCCAGAAATGGGAGTATGGACTGAGCCGTGACCATCTGAAACTTGGTGAGTCAAACTGATTTGTTCAACACACTGAGATCTAAGATTGATCTCCAGTCCCGTTTTCTTTGGCAGTAAAAGGATTCTTGAGTAAGTTCCAGATTCCATCTGATCTGGCATGACCTCTTGAAAGCCTCTTTTTCTTAACAGCTTTTCTATTTGAAGTGCTGCTTGTTCCCTCTGACTGGGTGGAACATCAGAGAATTTCCTTGAGATAAGAGATGGAAGGGAAAAAGGAAATTATATAGCCAAACTCTCTGGTGCTGGGACAAACAACCTCCACAGGAGGACAAATGGGGCTCCTTTTAGGAACGCTGGAAGGGTCTTTCAAAAAAGGAATCTCTGGATGCATGGTTCTGCAGGTCACCTCTGCCACGAGGGTGGCATCTACCATTTGAATTCCCCACCCCTCTGCCTTTGGGGGAATCTCCTCCATGTCTAACCTGGAAAGGACCCTGGGTCTTTTTGAATCACATTTTTCCAGCACCTTGTTGATTCCTGGAGAAGGATCATTGAGATGCAAAAAAATGTATGCCCACAGCAGACAGGGTTTTTCCACCCTTTTCACACCTGGACAAAGTGTCTTTAACTTTGGGGCCAAACAAAGACATTCTGTCAAAGGGGGCATTAACAAACAAAGAACAGAATCGCTCTGCAAAATCACATAAGCACATCCAGGCATGCCTCCTTATGGAAACACTGGAACCCACTGCCCTTGAGGTTCCTTCAGCTGCATGCAAAACTAACCTCATGGAGGAACTAGAAATTGACTGCAGGGTAGCCATCTGAGAAGTGACAGATGCCTGTATCGCATCAGAAATGGCTTCTGAAAAGAGTAGCAGAGATTTCCTTAATCAGGTCTCTGTGCAACCTGGTGAAATGTGCCAAATAATTCAGAGACCTCAATGCAAACGTTGCTGAAGCATAGAGATGGCTTCCCAAATCTATCCTTCATTTGAGAATCCTAGTTCAGTGGATTGACAGTGGAACTCACTTTGGATAGTTCCTTTGTAGTGGCTGCCGCCACAACCATAGTATCCGCATGCACACCTTTAGTCCAAAATTATCTGTCTTCTGGAACTGTCAAAATGACCTCCTAGGGATTGGCACAATGGTGTCCAGGGCTTTCCATGCCCACCAAGACACCAAATCTATGAGGTCATCGTCAGGCAGAGTCACCCAGATGGTAGACAGGCAGGTACCAAATGCCTCCAGGAATGCAGACTCCTCAGATGAAGGGTTGTTGAACTTCCAGCCACCTCTCTGCTTCAGGACTTCAAGCATGTCTCCAAACAGGACATCTTCAGGAGGTGACTGTGGGGACCCTTCACCTTTTGCAAAGTCTCTGTCTTCTGTGACTGACTCCTCAGATCCGAAGATACTGAAGAGCTCAGAGCGAGCTTTGGATCCGAGGATAAAGCAATTTTCAGATCTGATGTTGACAGTCGTAGAAAATTCAGATCTGAAAACTCCAAGACTGAGAGTGGGGGGTTGGAGGAAGGACTTTCAAAGGAGTGTAGTGGAAGGTCAGATCTCCTGACCCAGAGCGGTAAGAACCGATACAGCACTTGACTTGCTCTGCCCGGAAAGAATCTTTCTTACTAACCTTTCCATGTCTTCTTCATTAAGGTTCCGGGAAGATAGAGTGGAAACTAGTGACAGGGACTTCAGTCTCTCTAAAAAAGGGGAAGAGACCCTAGAACAGTTTGGGTCCACGAAGGAGAATATCTGGTTCTCAGAAGACTAGTTATATCAGGTGTCAAATCTATTGTTTTCAGAACTGGATCTGAAGCACTCTGATCCAATGTAACTTTGGTCATTTTAGGTTTCAGATCCGATAGTGTAGCCAGATCCAAGGTATCTCTCTTCTTTAATTTTGGATCTGAAGTTGAGGTTGGATCAAAAGAGTTAATTTTCTTTCATTTAGGATCCAAGGGAGATAATGGATCTGAAGAAGGTCTTTTCTTAGATTTTTCTGAAGATGTACTAGAGGAGGGGGAAGCTCCAGATAATGCCTCGCTAAAGGAAGAGGGAAGCAACTCCTTGAGGATCAATTTGTTCAGCCAGAGCTCTAGGGTTGAAAGCATGACATATCGCACAGTTTTCCTGTAGGTGGAGTAGACCCGAACAATACAAAGTGTGTGGGCATCAGAAAAAGGAATTTTGTGTGCACATTTCTCACAATTTTTTAAACTCAGCCAGGCTTTTGCCTTGATCTGCCATAATAAAGAAAAACACTTAAATAATAACACACAGTTTACAAAAGGAAACACTTTTTAAATAACAGATAGAAGTTTTTTTTCTTTTAAAGGATAGCAGAAAGGCAGAAATGCCAACAATGGTATTAGAGAACTACAGAATTGTAGAGGGAAGTATACTAATGATAAGTACACAAAAGAGTACAACTGTACTAAAGGAGGGGGAAAGGGAGCTTAACGATATACAAAAACTAAGATTTAGAAATATAGATATTTAACTATCAAGATAGGGATGAAAAAATATAATTTTTGAGAAAATAAACACTTATCTGCTCGAGAGAAGCTGGTACCGTGTCTTTCACTTTCAAGTAGCAAATGAGATCTGAGGTAATTGGGGTTGGTGCATTGTGGGTAAGGGATTAGCTCAAGAGTTTTCTGGTTGCCACGAGCTATTGCAACAGCTGAGTAGGAGCTGAGGAATTGGATCCAAACCAATAAGTTGAGGATAGAATGAAAATTGACAACATCAAAAAATGGGATATTTTTAGAAGGTCTTTTGGCAGTAGTATATATATATATTTATTTATTTATTTCAGTTTGTTAACCGGGAAAGCCCATTGCGCCAAGGTAGCCCGTTTTCAATGGAGGCCCAAGGAGAAAAGCTCCAGACAGAAAGACAATATACAGTACACAATGTATTAGTACAGCATATGAGAACAACAGTTTAACATTCAATATACAGAAAGGCAAGATTTTACATATCTTGAAATATATGAGCCGAGTCAATCACTTTTAAGATATTAGCAAAAACAATAAATTTATGTTCATTTAATACACTACATGTATTTAGGCAAAGGAATTTTAGAGAGATGGACTGAAGCAGTGGCAGACATTAGAGTAGAATAGAATATGGATAGGTATCAGGAATCAGGTAGGATGGGTACAGGAGCACTCCCACAGGGAGTAGAGGTGAGAGTGGAGTAGGGTTTTAAAGGATGGTACGTTAGGGGTAGTTCTAAGGTAAGGGGGAAGAGAGTTCCATAATCAGGCAAGGGAGAATGATAGTAGAAGTTGCCCTGGTGCATGTAAAGGCTTGTCAAGTTCTAAGAGGTTCTGATTTGTGGATCTAAGTGTTCTATGTGACTGGTGAAGTTTTAGGGAAGAGGAGAGTGATGGACAGTTAGAAGGTTTGAAAGTTAGCTTGTGTGCTGTAGTTAGTTGAATGAAATTTAAGTAGCTTGGGAGTTCTAACCAATTTAGAGCATGTAGGGAGTTGCAATGGTGAGTAGAGGATTTGGATCCTGTGGCAAACTTTGAAATTTTGTTATAACATGAGGAAAGTTTAGATTTTAGGGATGGTAGGAGGTTAGAGAGTAGCACAGCTCCACACAAAAGGGAGGGTAGGAGGTAGGTGGTCTAGAAGACAGAGAAAGGTAGCACCTGTGTCGATAAAGCATACCAAGTTTTTGATGAGTCTTTTTAATAGTGGTTTGTAGGTGGATATCAAATTTTAGCTGGTCATCGATAAGAACGCCCAGAAGTTTTGTATGGGGAACTATTTCAATAGTTGTTTTGTTTGGCTAAGTATAGAGATGGATTCTTTGTCAGCAGCAGTATGTCTAGAAGGGGTAAAAATCATTATTTTAGATTTGGAGGCATTTAGGGCTAGGTGATTGTCAAGCAACCAGGGCTCAGTGGAGGAGAAGGCTTCTTGCATAAGGTTTATTATTAAAGGAAGAGTTTTGGCTGAGTAGATGATAGTGGAGTCGTCTGCTTATTGCACTAGTTTAGCATTGAGGATCTTTTGGTGGAAATCATTGATGAAAATGTTAAATAGTAAAGGACCCAAAATAGAGCCTTGGGGTACACCTGTTGGTGTGTGAAGGAAAGAGGAAGTGCAGTAGTTCCATTTTATAGCTTGTTCCCTGGCTGAGAGATAACTGGAGAACCATTTGACAGATGAAGAGGAAAGATTAAGATGGGAGAGTTTAGAAAGTTGAAGCACATGAGAGACAGTGTTGAAAGCTTTAGATAAGTCGAGGAGGAGCGTAGAAACTATGTTCCCAGAGTCACGAGCAGAGTTAATGATTTCAAGGAAGGAAAGAAGGGCAGTGGTGGTGCTATGTCCTGGTATAAACCTGTGTTGGGTAGGAGTAAGGAGTTGGTTGTCCAATAGGTAGGGTAATAGTTGGAGGTGAATACATTTTTCGAGTATCTTAGAGACAGGGGATAGGATAGCAATAGGGCGAAAGTTGGAGATTGAATAGTTTGTACCTCCTTTATGGAGGGGGATGATGAAGGCTTTTTTCCAGAGGTATAGTATATAGGACTCCTGAATGGAGCAACTGATTAGGATGCTGATTGGAAGGGCTATGCCATCAGCAGCTAGTTGGATAAATTTGGATGGAATGTCATCTGAGGCATTAGAGCAAGGTTTTAACTTTTGTAGGAGCTTTTTTACAGTGTTGGTAGGAATGGATTTGAGAGTAAAAGGGGAGGACATAGGGTTCATGGATGTTAAGTTTTTGTTATCAGTTAAGTTGGGGGGATGTTGTTAGGGAAAGAAGAGGTGAGTTTGCCTATGGAGTCAATGAAAAAGGAGTTAAATTGGTAGCTAGGTGGAGGTTTGGTGTGTCTGGGTCAGGGCAAGGGTTCTCTTTTCTGCCTGGGGATAATACTGATGAAATACTATTCCACATTTTTCTGGGGTTGGTTTTATGATTATTTTGAAGTTTAAGTTAGTAGGATTTGCGGTCAGTGGCTATTTGTGTTTTTACTTGATTTCACAGTTGAAACATTCTCAAATTGCTATTTGCATCATAATAGCAATCATCTTGAATTTGTAAAGAAAAATATACCCTGAGGACAATTTATTTGGGCATCCAGGTTAATGACTGATGATGTGGAGTTCAATAAAGAAATTAGTTTTATCACGTCTTTAGTTTTGCTAGAGAATATAAAGATTCTTTAGCATCTGCTAGTGTTCTTGAGGTTAAATCTAAAAAAAAATTCTCTTTTTGTTATATACTGTTTAAGGCTTTAAACTATTGTAATAAAAATTACTAATAATAATAGTTTAGCCCGTGCACTAGATAATTTTGCTGTTAGGAAGATAATTAATGATAACAGGCATATTTTAAAAGGGAATGCTGACCTTTTTAGGTCTTCTGGTGACAAGCCATTGTTTGTTTACAAGAATAATTCTTGTTTGAAAACTTTATTACATGATAATACTTTTGTAGACCAATTACTTCAGCTACACCCACTGGTACTTTTAAGTGTGGGTTCTGCACTGCATGCAGGTATACTCATGAGGGCAGTTATATAACATTACCACATACCAATTTGTTATTAACTGCTAGTGGAAGATTTCCTTATACCACTGTAAGAGTGGTTTATGTTAGCTTATGCATGGGGTGCAAAGCATTTTATATAGAAATAACTTCTGGAGCCTTTAATGTAAGGACAAAAGAACATATGTACGCCCTAAGAAGTAAAGACATTGATAATGCCTTATACAAACATAGTGTTGTGTGTAGGAAATTTAAAAAATGTCTATTTTTTTGTGCTAGAACATGTTCCTTTAGATAAAAGGAGTGGGGATTATAAGAACTCCATAGAAAAAGGAGACTTTATGGTACATTAAGTTATAAGCTGATCAACAACCTGGATTAAATGAAGTTATTAATATCAAATGTTTTCTTAAAGATAAAAGATTAAGGGTTAATAAAATTTAAATAATGTAAAGCTATGTTAATCGATGTTTAGCATCATTTATTATATTTTTTTATTATTATACTCTTTATAGTATTTTCTACAGTATTTTAGTTTAAGTCCTTTTAATTGTTGGTTCTGATTTGATAAATTACAGGTTTTCTTTTAAAAACCTTCTTAATAGGCTTAATTATTGAGTGTATATTCGCTTTATTGTTCCTGATATTTGATTGGAGCAATTTTCTTTAAAAAGTCTGCAAAAAAGTCCTAAGCACCACTTAATAAAATACTCCTGTCTAGAGACTTAAAAAGTCTAAATATTTCTTTTCTGACAGGGATTCCTGAAGAAACACCCCAAAAGTTAACAGTAATTCCTTCAGGAATGAGCAATGCTTTTTGGCTAGGAAAAGAATTTCCGGCCCTTTGTCCAAGGACTGACAAGAATATCTCTCTCTTGCCCACCCAGGGCATACCAACAGCTGATGTGTCTGAGCCCTAGTCCATGGTGGCTGCAGGTACAACACCAGTGGGATCCAAGGAAGAGATGAGTAATCCAAGGATCCAGCTTTGCATACAGCAGAGTCACCCACCAGAGGCTGAGGGAAAATTCCAGCCTACTATGGTGACAAAAGACTGTATAACATTTTCTTTTCGGCATTGGAGGAAGGAACAACCAAAGGACCAGTTGATTGCCTATGGTCAAGACAATAAAGGTGTGTAATAAGCAAAACTTTAAAGTAGTAAAAAGTTACTTTTTTCCCAATAAAATATAGTCAACAGAATATTAAATATTTACTATAGCCTCCAAAAAGGAAAATAAACTATTTTCCCAGAGGAAAAAAGTTTAGAACAACTTATAATAACAAAAGTAAAAAAAGTGATGCTCCTGTCAAAAAGTACTGTAAAAGTCACAAAACATGGGGAAAAAACTTCTTCCCAGCTTTAAAGTTCATGTTTCACAGAAAAAGTTCGAATCCTGACAAAAAAAATTAATGTAGAAGTGTTTTTCCCAAATGGAACTTAACTGCCCAGCAACAGAAAACCATTAGCCGACTGTCGATACTCAAAAGCCCAAAGAGGAGAACTCTTTTCAGCAGCAGAAAAACTCTAAAGGGCATGATGTCCAGAACTGACTTTTCAGTCAGTTCAGTTTTGTCCTGAAGCTTTAGAAGCTGGTCAGCTGTTATAGCCTTATCAGGATACAACCTATAAAGCTTAGGCTACTGCTTCAGTGATTAATATGAAAAACAACAGTTACAAGGATGTATGAGTGTGTATGTGTGTGTGTGTGTGTCTGTGTGTGTGTGTGTGTGTGTGTGTGTGTTTCTATCATTTTATATAGACACCCTTGCATGTCTTGTAACAGTTCACACTATATGTATCTTACTGCAACAAGATAAAATACATTATGGCAGCCACTATTTATGTATTATTTATGTATTAATTCATTCATTAAATCACAATCAGATATCTGAGCTGTAAACACTCATCAAAGTGTCTACATCTGTGTGTGTGTGTGTGTGTGTGTGTGTGTGTGTGTGTGTGTGTGTGTGTGTGTGTGTGTGTGTGTCTGTAAACATTGTTATATAATGACATAACTTATATTTGGGATGCAAAACACTTTCACCAACTAGAAACTGTAAGTGTAGGATCTATTTTATATGTGTATATCTATATATATATGTGTGTATATATATATATATATATATATATATATATATATATATATATGTGTGTGTGTGTGTATGTATATGTAATACAAATATAAATATATATAGGTTCATAGATTCATAGGTATGTAATAGGCTATCCAAGCCTAGCCAAATGAGTTCCTTGGCTTTCGCCACCCAAGAAAATTATTTTCCTGTGCCCCTGTCGAGCAGAGCCATAGCAGTGATTCCCAGGGTGAATTTCCTATTTCCCATCCAATTGTCAAGATTTCTCTTAAAGAGGGCTAATGAGGAGCTTTGCTTGACATGAATGGACAGCCTATTCCAGAGCGGGGGAAGTATCTAGGACAGAAATCTATCCCTCCAGCATGTTCTGTTTATTGTGGTGACAAGGTTTAGGTCCCTGGAGCGTGTGGCTCGGAGAGACTGGGATGTCTTTAAGTGTAGCATGTCCACCAGGTCTGGATTAGACATGGCATGTTAGGCACAGATTGCCTCAGAGTAGGCGATATGCGACGGAGTAGAGCAGGAGTTTTTTGAGATGGTCGGCATATGGTATCTGTTTGAGGCTGGTAATCCTTTTAGTGAGGTATTTCTATGGCCCTTTCAGCTGTTGCAGATGTCTTGTGAGATACATGTCAAATGGGGTGTTGTACTCTATGATGGGTCTAATAAGGGATGAATAGAGAGGAATGATGACCTCTCTTTTTCTGGAGGAGAACCCCTTTGTGATGAGGTGTGCCATGCAGAAGTATTTCCTGACTACTGTGGCAATGTGATTATCAAAGGAGAGACTACTATCCACCTTTGTCCCAAGGTCTCTTATCACACTTTCGGTGTTTAGTAGGCTACCGCCTATGTGGTAGTTCATGGGTACGGTATTTTTCCCAAAGGGGATGACAATGCACTTCTTGGCATTGAGCTTTGGGCCATGACTTAGATGCCAAGCATCAGTCTCAGTGAGGCCTCTTTGTAGAATGTCCACATCCTAAGGTGAATCGATTATGGCTCCTAGTTTGCAGTCGTCTGCAAATTTCGTTAGCCAGAGACCAGCTGTATTTGCATGGGCTTCAGAAAAGTAGATACCAAACAGGAGAGGACTCAGGACCGAACCCTGTGGTACTCCGCTTGTCACTGGTCTGAAGTCGGATTTGGAGTCGGCTACTTTCACTGTGTGGGTTCTGTTTGTGAGCCATTTGGCCACCCATCTTGTGACATAGGGATTTATGCCTAGTCCAGTGAGTTTATCTATAACACCAGAGTGGGGGATGGTGTCAAAACCCTTAGCGAGGTCACGATAGGGTGTGTGCACTACCTTACCCTTGTCTACAGCTCTAGTGACTGCTTCAAAGAAGTCAATCAGGTTTAGGAGGCATGACCTACCCTTTACAAACCCAAACTGAGTGGGGTCCAGAGTTTGGATGTTACGTATGTCTTTGTTTATAAGCTCTAGGATGATGCGTTCCATGGCCTTGCAGACCAGGCTCGTCAGGCTGATGGGGAGGTAGCTCCTGGGGTCTGTGGTGGCACCCCCTTTGTGGAGTGGGATAACTGTTGCTGTGTGTCACTCCTTAGGCACAAAGCCTGAAGTGAGGCTATGGTTGAACATGGTACTTAGGTGGGGTGCCAGTTCGTTCTATAGTTCGTGCAGAACGCAGCCTGGGATGTTGTCCGGTCCCATAGATGCTGTGTTCTTGGCTTTGGAGAGTGCGGTCTTCAACTGTGTGGCCATGATTTCAGGAGGTTTGCAATCATCCGGTATGGGGATGGGCTCTTTGGGGGGTGAAGTCAGCACTGATGTTGGCAATATCAGTTGGTTCGGTAAATTTAGTACCATTGTGCTGTAGTTCAGAACAGATCTAAGTGTTGCCATTGAAATTTTTGACATAGCAGTAAAAGGCTTTGTGGTTGTCTTTAAAATCCAAGGCAATTTTATTTTCGTAACTAACTTTGGAGGATTTTATGAGGGATCTCAGCTTCTTGCTGAGGCTGACCAGGGAGTTCCTGCAGTCATGGGATTTTACTCTTTTCTGCAACAGATTCTTCCTTCTGTTGTAGAGCTTATTTATTGCAATATATACATATATATATATATATATATATATATATATATATATATATATATATATATATTTTTTTTTTTTTTTTTTTTTTTGCCATCTAGGTTAAATATACTTACAGCCTTAAATATACTCCCAGACAGATATCTACATAAAATCATTCCATTTGGGGTAAACATACATAAACATGCATACATTACACACAAGATAAACAAACACACACGCGCACACGCGCACACACACACACACACACACACACACACACACACACATATATATATTTGCAGACACATACTATAAGTATATATATATATATATATATATATATATATATATATATATATATATATATATATATGTTTCCACGTATTTATCTATATCTTTGCATGTATATACCTATACATATGTTTGTAATTATATTTAATGTGTTTGCATATTATGCTCATAACTTATGTTTTTAATTATTACATCTATGCTCTCCAAGTGAAATTATGTTATTTCTTCATTCAGCAGGTTTTATATATTAAATCAGATATCTACACAGAGTGGTTTTGTTTTACACTGGGCTTATTAGAACTCAGAAGTAATAATACACCTTCCTTAGATGAGCAGCTAGTTAAAAAAAATCCCAAAAGATTTTACCCAAAGTATATCAATGGTGTTAAAAACATGGACTATATATCTTGATTTGCAGATTTCTGAAGGGAGGTCTGTGTTTATAATAACAGTTAAGGATCACTTAACATTTAAAAATAATATCTTGGAAAGCAAAATATTCTTTGCTAAAGGAGTCTGATAAAAGTCTACTAAAACCCAGATAAACAAAATAAATAAATTCAAACTTTCTTGACTGATTATCACCAAGTTCTCTGAAAAACAAAGCTGTTCATTAACCTAAGGTACAGTAAATTACATCTTTTTTTTTTCTTTTTAAAACAAATGTTAAAATATACAAAAGAACCAAGATATTTTCAGTCGTGGTTAGATGGTAGGTTTGTGATTAATGCGTACCTCCATGAATTTAGCTTCTTAGACTTCGTAACTCTTCCCTTCAGGAAGTCCATTCTAAATGCCTGTCAACCTTTCTCATGAAAAAATAAATGCTTCCTAAATTATAATGTTCATTTCTGATGTGCACCTCAAACTGTGCTCCCCCGTTATTTTTTTCCTGCAATGAAACATGGAATTCACCTATACAGTTTAAAAACAGGCAAGCATTAATATACCACATAACAGTTCTAAATATATCCACTGTTAATTTTACCACCAAAACTACTCAGTGGTTCCCTTGATAAACAAAATGCTGTCCGTGTGTACCAAGAAAAATGCACTGTTTAGACTTCCAATGATTTTTAATGACAAAATATCACACTTTATTTTTATATTGTGAAGTATTGGATGATTCAGACACATATATTTATCAATGTTAAACAATGGACCCAGTGCCAAAAGATCTGATCTCAGTGAAGGTGATCACTTACACTGACAGCAGACTGAGAGCAGGTGTTTTGGAATCCGGTCCCTCGCAGTAAGCCTTTTTATTGATATGTCTTACACTGAAGTAAGTCAATTACACTGAGAGCAGGTTTTTCAGAATCAAGGCAGACTTACACTGAGAGCACCTCTTTTGAAATCTAGCCCAATGTCTTTCTCTGGGGATGGATTGCAGCAACAGTGGCTAAAGGTATATGTTCAACAGAGGAAGTATGAAACTGTCAACAGGAAATAAAAACAATAATTCTCTAAATATTCTTTATAACTTGTTTATTCTTTTACAAAACTGAAATGTTTCTATAGCAGCACTCTTCCACAGTAAAATATAATTAGGCTACAGAAAAAGGGGCAATATATGGATCAAATCATAACAGATGCCGTCATTATAAGGTTTTGCTGAATGTATATAAAATAAATGCCTTTAATCTATTTTTACAGAGCTGGATTGCCCTCTTGTGGTGAATATGTATCCTTCCTAAACAGCAATATCTCTTAAAAAACACCAGATTTTGTAATATTTTTACATCTAACTATGACATAGCTTTTCATAAAAAGTCAGCTGTAAAATATTGGTTATTGACTGTAAAATATTGGACAGTTTTTCATATTGCTTTCATAACTCATATATTTAGTTTAGTCTCTCAGACTTATTGAACAAAGCAATGGTTAGTATAGTCTTGAAAACACAGGGCCTGCTCAAATATATTAGTATGACTGTTTAAAGAAAAAACACTACTATATTTTAAGAAAATATTCAATGTCATGCAAGGATGACCATGTTTAAATTAATAACAATAAAAAACAAACACCAGTGCTTCTTTAAAGGAATTTTCTTTTTAATGTGGTGGCACCGAAAAGCTCTCAGTCATTTTCTGATCAGCTGAGAAAAATGTTAACACTTGTAATATAGTTCAGAAAAAATGATACCATCTTCTTCAGTGTGCTACTACTCCATTGTTTACACACATATCAGACTATACAATGGGACAACATTTTTTTTAAACTGGGACAAAGGATTATTATTGATATGTTTGATTAATTTTATCTATTCAGTTTTCTTAAAGCAATACCCACACTGTATTATAATTATTATTATTATTTAGTAGCAGCTTTCATTTGCTAATGGGTAAACCACAAATGCCCATTTTTCAGCAGTGAATCAAAGAAAAACTGACAGAAAAAATCCCAGGAATAGAGGCCGACACTTCTTAGCACTACACGTATATAACTCTCTGTGCTATACTACTAGATGTCTCACACGATAATTAGTATTGCCTTAGAAACAATGTTAAGAAACAGAAGTAATAAAAGCAGGTTAATTCAAATGCATCAGCCTAACCTATTCCTTATGGAAAGGTTTGATCATAGAGTGAATCTGCTTTTCTAACAATGACATTTCCAGTTAGCACTCTCATTTGTAAAGATAACTAAGGTCAGGTGAGTGAAAATGAAAAAAAAATGAAAACTTTACACCAAGCCAGACAACAGGCTGAGAAAGAGCAATAATTCATGTTTAGATATAGTCATAATCCTTTTCCATCTTGTAATCCCTCTTCAAAAAGAAGACGTGGCACCAGCTATCCCTTTAGAAAGGAATAAATGTATAGCTTGTGCCACTCTAGGAAAATATTCAGAATCAGTCCAGGAGCCAGTTTGTCTCTGTGTCATCACCAGATGCAGCACCTGTTTGACATATTCACCATAAATAATAAATATATATTTTCCCATACCAGTTAATCTGAAGGAGGTCCTTTGCAGTTGGTAAATGATGGTGATTTAAGATTTTTTCTGCTGATATTTTACGCAATTCAAATTTTCCTCTAACCTTCATGCTTGGGAGATTCTCAACTCCTAATGTGCTCCTTATGCCATCTTCTGTTGGGCAAGGAGAGAAATCCCACCCTCTGTGTTCTCCAGTCTGGCCACAGGCAAACAGCATAAGTGCAATCAAAATTATTTAACTGAATGGAAGCCCATTAAAGATACCATAATAAGCGTCAATTCCATAAGTCACTGACCACAGAATCAGGGAGCACTGCCAGCTTTTCCAGAGTATATTTCAAAAGGAAGGACTGAAACTGGGAGACATTAAAGGACCAAAGACACAAAATGGCACACAAGAATGCCATCTTAGCCACAAAAATAATATGCACTGTGATTTTTTACTGACGTCCATGATGCATGGAACAGCTCACACAGGAATCTGCCTAACGATACTCTGTTGGATTGTCATTCCACTCTGCTGGGGGTCTGCAGAAGGTGACTACATTCTCAGGAGCAGAGTGAGTTGAATTTGGATTCTTCCAGGATGCATAACTAGCATCCCACAAGACAGACTCTGTGTGAGGGATAACCCAAGCTTCCTCATTCTTCTCAAAACACTGGCTCAACCACGTCTGAGGAGAATACAGAGAGATTAAAGGAAGTCATCTGGAGGAGAATAATAAGGATAGAAGGTCTTATCCCTCTCTTTCACAGAAACAAAGACCCAAATATCTTCCAGTATTCCATCCCCAGTGAAAGAATGAGAGAGACCATCGCCTTCTCTAACTCCAGCAGAGAGTCGCCCACAGTTATCTGACATATTTGATGAAGAGCAAATGGCAGACAAGTTTATCAGTTAATGGGGCTCGTGCATTTGAGACAGTGCGCACCATCAGACCTTGAGTGGCCTATGCAAGGCTTTGCTTGAGAAGGAGTATTCCCACAATGGCAAAAACAAATCCAACCACATATCAAACAGCAAGTGCATACCTAACATAAAGGAAGAACATCCCTCTTGGACCCACCTTATGTGGAAGAATAAAATAGTCTCCTCTACTCTTGCTAATCAGCTTTCCTAATCTTAGAGAGGTGAGTCCCTAAGCCTAAGTTCAACCACTGAGCCTCTGCTAGGGGATTCAAGGATTTTCTGTACACAAGCTGATAGAGTGCACTCAAGCTCTACATGTTTTAAAGTGAGAAGGACAGCGTTGACATCCCTGGCTGCATATTTTGCCCCTAGGGTCTAGGGGCTTACTTGGGGTACACTTTTTATGCCCTTCCCTAATTAACCAACATTGAGCATGGGCTTGACAAACTACTGTAGATACAATGGGTACCATGTAAAAGGCTGGAGGTGGTCTTAGTGAAGGGAGTCCTTAGTTATTGTTTTGCCTCTTGACTACTACACCTTCGCTCACCTATCTGAACCTGGCCTTCGCTGACATAAGAGACTACTATCGCCATATGTATGTACCTAGACTGCCTCTCTGATGATGTAGACCTTCAGGTTTTGATGTTTTTCTTCTGTAGGTTGCAGGGTTGAACTGCTAGTGTTTGTGATCATGCATGTACTCTGCACCTCTCTTCAACACCACACAAATTGTCAGTGTGGCCCCTGGCTTGTGATCTGGTAATTACAAGAGTGCTTTGAAAATATTTGCATCTTAGGCATCAAACATAAGAACGTTCCAATGCTTTACATTAAGCCTCGGTTTCCAGTTGTGAAAATAATAGAAGGCAAATGGGAAATCAGTGGCTGGGCATTCTCTTCTACCTCTGCATGGCATTATAACATGTACTGCCAGGTCAGGTGTATAAGCCCCACTCCCAACTCCAGGAATAGGAGCTGAAGATATTAGAAGAGTAAATCCGAACAGTTTTGCAACTGGTGGGAAGAGCACTGAGAGACAGCACCCAAACGCTACTGATATGGCGATGCTTAATAATTAAATCACTGTTGCAGTAGCCTAATCTAATTTGGTCCTATCCCAGTGACCATCCAGCTTTCAAAACTTAAGTGCATGTTCCATGAAAGGGAAACTCAAGGGAAGCTCCAATATAAAGGCAGAGAGTCAATTTAGTTGGAGCTCTTTTGCCAAAATGCACTTCTTCAGTGGGCCCGTGAAACTGTCGGTTGGCTAGCGAGACTTCAAGGACAGGCATTCTGGAAAAGCTTCCATTAAATGTGTTTTTATTATGAAAACATTTTTAACACCTTTATTCATTTATTTTAAAAAACAAATCATATTAACATTTTTTTAATTTACACACGTTTTCTTTCTTTATAATAACTATCATTCAGACTAATATTACATAAATTAGTCAATGCCCACCTTCCCTTAAACCTCACTCCTCCTCCTGAACATTATTCTACATGTATTGTTCCAACAAATTCCATTTATTTCTAAGTAATTTGCTGCTTCCCTTTCCTAAAGATCCTGCTTACAGTTCTTTTTTTCTCTGTTACAGTATTCAATACTTCAAATACAGTTGGTTTAGATTTTGATTTCTATTTTTAGTAACTGTTTTTTGGCAGCCAATAGACTTAAACTTCATAAGACCTTATCATGTCTAGGCAATTCAGATCCTGTGTCCAAGCTCAAAATAATATTTTCCTTAGTTAAAGCCATTTGTGCCCAAAAGTTCTGAGAGTATACTATAGGGCAGTGGTCTCCAACCTTTTTTGCACCATGAACCGGCTTCACGTAAGACAATTTTCCAAGGATCATCCATCATGTGCATAATAAGCAAGCAATAATGCCTGACAGGTTGTGTGTTAATGTGTAATTATACAATGACTGGCCGGTAACGTCGTAAAACGAGCACTCTGATTGGGCAGCCCAACCAGCGTGCCTGTTGAGAATATACAACAGAAAAAGGTCCAGTCGCCTGGACTTTTTTCCGTTTATATAGTTTTTAATTTTAAGGGTTACAAAAAAAAAAAAAAAAGAGTAGCAACGGAGATCTTCTTTTCTCAGTCGCTTACTTTCCCGAGCACTGATGTACTGGGTATATGTGGGGACGCAAGTTCCAAATGCATGTGCAGTACATCAGCAATGGCAAAATGGAGCTGTCCAGCGGTGGAAGGACAGCACAGCGCCATTTTACAAGGACATTATTTAAGAAAAGTAAGTATTTTTTTCTTAAATAATGTCATTGTATAATAGCAATAACCCACGCCTGGGTGTGGGTAATGCTGGATTTACCCACGGTTGTCTTTGTTTGGTCACTCGGGCTTCGCCCTCGTGACCAAACCACACCAACCGTGAGTAAATCCAGCATTACTCACACCCAGGCGTGGGTTATTGCTTAATTAATGCTTGCCCAGGGGTGTTATGAGGACCAAATGGCAGACAAAGGGCCTCTACACTCCTGGAAGGGCATTAATTACACATTAACACACACCTTGGAGGGCATTAATCTGCTTAGAGAATGGGCTCTCTGTAAAATTATTGTGTTATATTTATTTATTTTTTAAGTACTATATTATTTTTTTTTATATTTTTTCATGTAAAATAGTTCCTCTGCCTAATGTTTCAAACTTGCTGCCCCTGCCCCTGTCAGGATCCTACCTGACCACTCTCTTATTTCACCAAATATACTTAATCTCAACAATTCCTGACTGCAAATTGCATACTCCTCCTTGTACTTGTTCTCACATGATATGCCATTCTACATATTTATATATCTCTGCATATGTTAACAACTATGCTGTATTTTCTTTTTTGCTGTACTTAATAATCTAATTAACAGTCTAATCTGTGTAATTATGTAAAGTATTTTGTAATCTAATTAATAGTCTAATCTGTGTAATTATGTAAAGTATTACTGTTGGAGCTTTTCTCCTTGAGTCTCCACTGAAAATGGGCTTGTGCTCAGTTGGCCCAACCCATTTAACAAATGTGAAACAAATAAATAAATCCTATATCTTAATGGTATTGGAGGAAACATTTTACATGCAAAATATCCAGGCATTTTCTTTATTTTTTGGTCCCTTACTCCTAAAACATTTGGTTTGTTGCCAGTTATTGGAGATTGAAGTTACTAAATAAGGCATACATTTGAGTTTCAGACTATTACTTTCTTCAGAAAATTCATACTAACACAAATTCTTTTATTTAAGCAAGTTTGTAATTGTATAAGAGCAGTAATTAAAATCTGTTCCTATTTTTGAGCCTTTTTTCTCTCTTTATTTAAGGGTTTATCCAGATTTCATCAGCTGAAAGGTCCAGAGGTATGCAAACCTCTTCACTGTCACTTTCACTCACTTTCTCATGCACACCTCTGTTTCAGAAAATGTATGCCAACACAAATCCTAATAATCAAGTAAACTTAGCAAAATATGTTCCTATTCTGAGTGTTTACCCCTGTTAATTTTAGGTTTATCCAGATATCTTGTGCTAAAAGTCAACAGAGCATACCTTTCAACTGTCCAGATTTTTGCAGAATGTCCAGAATTTTGAGTCGAATGTGTGGTCTCATCCTCATAAAATGTGTAGTTTTCTGGCAAATGATAGGGAATTTAAGTCATTAAATAATGACAGACATTTGAGTTTCAGATTTCATACTGTTCAGATAATACATGCTCCTGGACCCCCAGCATGAGCAACTATTGAATTCAGGTTAAAGACCCACATCCAGAAAAAGAGGCATATGCCACTGGTGTTCACAATCTGGAAATTCCTTTCCTTATGTGAAGTCACTGGCTATGAATACGCTGTGAATGACCAATGGATGGGGGCAGTTTTGGCCCATTTTCACACATGGAGAGGTTACTAGGCCACTTTGTTCTATTATTCTTATTAGAGCATACCCCAGAAGCCAAAACAGCAAGGTTCCCAAACTCAGGTGATTCCCCACCCCAGCAGAGTGCCCATTCACAAAAATTGGACCAGCAGTACATTTAAATTCTGTTTTCTTTCTTCAGTTTACAGTTAGTCCTGTCACAGCCAGAATTCAGTCTTCTCAGCCTATGTAAAAGAACCTCAGCCACTAATCATTCTTCTCAGCCGATGAAAAGCCACAATTCACCCTACTTGCTAGCAAAACCCTCCCTGTTCCCATCAGACCTGAATCTTCACCCTATCACATACCATGGAACTAGGTCAAGCACCAATCAATTGCAGAGAACAAACTCACAGCCTATTGGATGGTACTCAAAAATGGCTGGCCACACAGCTTAATCTGGTAGATATGAAAAATGATGAATTATAAGTCCTCCTAAACCCTTAGTACTCAATGGAGCACTTCTCCCAACCTATGGTAGCTTAGCATCTCGAATTCTCTCCAATCAAAATGATTCTAGCTGCCTACCAGACTGAAATGGGTACCGACAATGACACACAAACCCTAGTATAAATAAAGTTTTTTGGATTGCTTTAGCATTTATCTGCCAATGAACTTAATAAGCTTGATATGAAGCCATGGCATGCTTCACTGAGTCATTCCTTTATTTTATGGTTTGCTTGGCAACACGCTCCACTCTGTCCTTGCTTTTATAATACATGCTAATGGAAACTCTGTTCTAGCAACTTTCTAAGTTTATAAGAACAATATTTAAAGTTTGTACCTATTATTTGTGGCTCTGTCCAGATTTATTGTGCATGAGGTTGAGCGGTATGGTCGAGCAGTATGCAAACCTCAATCATTGTTGCTGCTGCTACTGCTGCCAGAGATCACTCTCACCTATCTCTCTCCATACACACACACACACACACACACACACACACACACACACACACACACACACACACACACACACACATATATATATATAAAACTGTATAGATATAGATATATAGATACATGTCAGTTTGGCAAGGGGGCTGGAGGGAGGGGAGGTTGCACCAGATGAAAAACAGACAACATGGCTCTATCATTATGATAAGCACATAACTTTCATACCCATGTTCTCTATTTTTGTCTAATTAAAAATATAGGATAGAGTCCCAAGCTGAAAGACATTCCTGAGTATGGTGGAACTAAAGGAGGAATGAGACCTGGATCTTATTTCCAGTTTATAATTAGTAACAAAAGTATGCACAGTTGACTGAGTTGATGCTGCACAAATGTCATTAATGGGTAGTCTCCTAGAGTGGGCCGCTGAGGTAGCCACTACTCTGATTTAGTGAGCCTTTGGTTTGTATTGTAAATTTAAACCCATCTTACTAAAGGCAAGTGAAATGCAGTTTGACAGCCATCTAGACAGTGTAACTTTTGCAACAGCTCTACCAGCTTTAGACTTTGAGAAGGCAACAAACAGTTGATCAGATTTCCTGAACTGTTTCATTCAATGAAGATAGAACCGGAGTTGATGAAGAACATCTGTCATGCTTAGGATCTATTCTCCTTTGTTTGAGAATTTGGGGAAGAACACTGGTAAATATATGGAATGGTTTAAGTTAGCTTTGGATGACACCTTTGGAAGAAAGGATATGTTAGTTTTGACAGAAACCCTGTCCTTATGGAAAACCAAATTAGGGAGGTTTACATTAGAGTGCTTGCAATTCCGGAATTCAAGGAGCATATGTATAATATTAGAAAAAAGGACAAAAACCAAATATTTTATAAACATAGTGTTGAATGTATTGGTTTTAAAAAATTTTTGTTTTCCATCCTGGAACATTGTGAACCTGACATCAGGGGGGGGTGATTACAGGAATTTTTTGGCTCAAAGAGAGGCTAGATGGCAAATTAAACTACAGGTGGATGATTTTCCTGGGTTAAATGAAGCCATCAATATTAAATGTTTCTTAAAAGATCGTGAAGCATATGTTTTATAATGTTTGTTATTGCAATGTACTCAATTATGCCTATTCTATAGTGCATAATGATGAATGAAGAGTTTGCTTTTTGCAAAGGGCTCTTTAATTATGTTTTTACACTATGTAATTGATTCATTGATTTTTAATTGTGTGCAGTATTTAAATGAATGCTTGATGTAACATTCCTTTTGGTTCTGAAGAAGTTTTTTACGAAAGCGTTGAATAAAGTGGAAGTTACGCTAGTCTGTGGTTTTGTATTTTCCAAGCCTTGAGCAGTTTTTTTATCTATTTTTTTGTTCAGCTGCTTTGTCGACTTTTTGATTTTTGTTGAAATGAAAAGAAAATTGTTTTCTAACTTAAATATTTAATATCTATCAAGGTCACAAGTTCAAAGGGCATTGAGTTGGGGCTTGGACCATGATGGTAATATCCAATGGATGGACTTGATCTCTAATGGGAGGACATAACAGAAAGGTTCCTCTTATAAATGCTTTTGAGATCTTAAGGGAGGCACTTAAGTATCACTTTGTTTCGATTTGTAAATTGGAAATATCTGCCATTTAAACTTTGATGGTAGAATAACTAAAACCTTTATGAAAAAGTTCAGATAAGAACTCCAAGATGAAGGTTATGGTAGAAGAAAAAGGGGTCAAACCTTTAGCTACCACCCAAAATGAAAGCCTTTTCCATTTGCTGTGATGAACCTTCTGGGAAGCCAATATGATCTCAACAACCATATTAGGAGGATTGGCATGTCTGGCTATAGTCAAAATTGAGGAGCCAAATGGTCAGTTTTGTGGTAGTCTGATAAAGAGGAGGCAATCCGTATGGGTGAGAGAGAAGATCTAGATCTTGATCCAGACTCCAAGCAGGATGTACTAGTAGAGGCCAAAGAAATGGGAACTATGTTTGTTGGGGGCCAGAAGGAGGCAATCAGGAATACTTTGTCCTTGCATTGTTTAACTTTCTGAATGAATTTCTTCATCAGAGGTAACAGGGGAAAGGCATAAAGAAGACACAGGGGCCAGTAGTGGACCAGAGCATCCTTTAGTGATTGTCGCTGTGGAGGGATCAGTGCAAAGTAACTGCTGCACTTGTTGTTGAGGTAGGAAGCAAAAATGTTGCAGCAAGGTTGGCCCTGATGGCTGAAAATTAAAGTTGCCACCATTGGATTGAGGGACCTTTCATGAGGAGTTAGAATAGTCTTGTTCAATTTGTCCACTAGAACACTGGAAGATGATGTATTAGATGTGTGGCCATTAGATGCAAAGATAAGACTCTTTTGTGGGGGAGACTGACAATTTGCAGAGTTGTATTGAACTGCCATCTGAAAAATTCTATCTGTTGGGTTGGAAGCAATTGACACTTGTGGGAATTTACTGCTATACCTAGAACCAGTAAACACAGGGGAAGAAGGTCCAAATGATGCAATAGCAGATGCCTGAATGTAGCAGTCAGGAGACAATCATCTAGGTAGGGGAAGACATGGAACTCTAGCAGGCACAAGTACACCGCTACCACTGCCATTATCTTAGTGAACATCCTGGGGGCAGTGATGAAACTGAAAGGCAGGGCTCTGAACTTGTAATGATTGGTTCCCAGCTGGAAACGAATGAATCTCCTGAAGTGCTTCTCTATTTTCACATGATAGTAGGCATCCTGGAGATCAATCAAGCACATCCAATCATCCTGCCTCAGAAGACGCAGTAAGGACTGAATTGTGACCATCTGGAATTGTGTCTGCTTTATGAATCGGTTGAGATGACTGAGATCCAAAATTGGTCTAAGGTCCCGGTTTTGTTTGGCACTAAAAAGAACCTTGAGTGGACTCTGGATATTAACTGGCCTGGAAGGACCAGTTGAATGATTCTTTTTTTTTCTAGCAGCTCAGAAATTTCTACTGCTACTGGTTCTCATTGACTGGGTATAATGTCAGGAGTCACTTTTTCTTTATGGGCAGAAAAGAAAACGCAATGGAATAACCTCTGGAAATTATCTTTAGCACCCATGCATCTTTTGTTATGTTTTGCCGGGTTTGGGATTCAGAGATAAGAATCCTCTGACTGCTTCCAGAGTGCAGGAGTCAGGCAACCCTTCAGGGATTCTGATAAGGCCTCTCTGTAAAGGTGGGGGGGGGTCCTAATGGAGAGATGAAAAGTCAGCAAGCAAAGGAGAGTAGTAGTGCTGAAATTGAATTCTTCCTCAAGTCATGATGTGTACCTTTGTGAGGTGGACCCTGTTTTTCACAAAATCTCACCAAGGCAACACTGATATATAGACTGTATTTATATAGCATATATCATGGACAGAATAAGTCAAAAACAAAAAAAAAGATGCTAGGCACACTGGTGCCAGGATGGGAAAAATGACCGTGTAGAATTCTCAAAATCCAGAAATATTCCTACAATGGACCTAGGCCAGGCACAAGGGGAGGACGGTCCCCCTGTTGTAGAAAGAAGTAGCAGTCCATAAAAATCACAAAAACTGATAGGCCAAAGAAGAGCCATAAAGACGATAGAGTGGACTATTGAGGATAAGAAAGAAATTATATATTGTTACTATTATGCAAAAAGTCCAAAATTACCAGACAGAGGATCCACAAAGAGATTAAGAGATAAATTAGAGAAAAGAAAAATACTTTTGCAGGAAAAACTGTCAGAAGCTTCAAATAAAAATTTGCATTCATTAATACAACAGATTTTTGAAAAACAGTACATAGATCAAGGAACTTTGATCTTTTTGGAAAAAGAAGCATCTGAGGAAGTGTGAAAATGTAAACAACAAAACCTAGACATTTTTGAAAAGTATAAAAAACAAATATAGACATGGGAAAGAAAGCGAGATTTGATATGGTGCAATATTTATGCAAAGGAGAAATTAGAAGTTATGTACTTACCATAACGTTCCATCTGAGTAGGTGGATTCATTTGTCTGCAACCTGTGGGTATGGATCCGATATCGGATCCAAACCGGCATGGTTTATCCAGCTATGGATCCGAGCTCCTAGCTCCTCCCCTCGCCCATAATGCCCTGCTCTCCCTACATGACCTCAGATCGAGTTTGCCCTGCACCAACTACCCTAACCAAAGGGTAACACACCCTATGCAGGAAAATGACAAGGCCAGGGGGATAGGAGGGCGGGATGGTTGCAGACAAATGAATCCACCTACTCAGATGGAACGTTATGGTAAGTACATAACTTCTAAATCTGAAGTAGGAGACTTCATTTGTCAGCAACCTGTGGGACAGAGTCCCCAGCTACCTGAATCTTGGGTGGCCATCATGGAAGGATATTCCGGAGCACCGCGGAGCCAAAGGATGCTCTACCTCTAGAAGTGACGTCCAGCTTGTAATGAGTAATAAAGGTATGAGATGAAGCCCAAGTGGCTGCTGAACAAATGTCATCCAGAGGAACCCTAGACTTAAAGGCCGCTGAAGTAGAGACAGACCGGGTCGAATGAGCATGGACTCCCTCCAGTGCGGGCCTCCCAGAGGCTTGGTACGCCAACAGAATACACTGAGAAATCCAGCGTGACAAAGAAACTTTGGAAATTGGTTTACCCAGATTGAATTTGGCAAAAGAAATAAACAACTGGTCTGATTGCCTATGACCAGCTGTCCTATGAAGGTAAAAACAAAGCTACCTGTGAACATCCAAGGAATGCAGCTTGTATTCGCCTTTGTTTTGATACTTAGGGAAGAAAACAGGGAGGTTGATGGACTGATTAATGTTAGCTTCCGAAGCTACTTTAGGAAGAAAGGAGGGATTGATCCTTAGGTACACCCGGTCCGGATGAAAAATCAAATAAGGTGGTTTCATGGACAGGGCCTGAAGCTCTGAAACTCTTTTAGCCGAAGTAATGGCTACCAAAAAAGCAGTCTTAAAGGACAAGTATTTAAGATCGACTGTGGCCGCAGGTTCAAAGGGGGGAGCGGTCAAGGCCTGAAGTACCAAGGAAAGATCCCGGGGGAACTGTTTCTTTGACAGGGGGTCTGAGCAAAAAGGTGCCTTTTAGGAAGGTTTTGCATAACTTAGCCGACATAAGAGGCCCTGAATCGTGTCCAACATGGTAATGAGATATGGCCGCCAGCTGAACTTTGACCGTGGAATTACTGGCGCCATCATTAAAGAGAGTAGTAAGGAAATCTAGAACCAAAGGAAGGGGAACCGTGAAAGGATCTAGGTCTTGCCGCTCTGCCCAAATGGAGAAACGCTTCCATTTACTACAGTAAATTTTTCTGGTAGAGGGCTTGTGGGCCGCTACCAGAATGGCCTTAACTGGGGACGAGATACCGGGAGTCCTGATTAGGAGTGGAACTGGAGCAGCCAAGCAGTCAACTTCAGGTTGTCCAGGTTCGGAGTTGGCAGGTTCGACGGGTGTGATATCAGATCCGGAATGGGATCTAGAATCCAAGGTGGATTCACTGAATGAGACCTTAGGTAAGGGAACCAGATCTGTCGAGGCCAGAAAGGGGCAATGAGGATCATTCTGCACCCCAACCGAGAGGCTTTCTGAAGTACTTGTAGCATCAGAGGTAGAGGGGGGTGTGCGTAAAGAAGACCGGGAGGCCAAGCATGCACCAGAGCGTCTCTCAGAGAATCCCCTGGAGGGGGGATTAGAGCGAAAAAACTGTCGCACTTGGCGTTTAAAGAAGAGGCAAAGAGATCGCAACAGGGAGTCCCCCCACTGTGCGAAGATACGTTTCGCTACTTGAGAATTGAGAGACCACTCGGACGGGGAGAGAATGGTGCGACTGAGCTTGTCCGCTAGGATGTTGGTCCGACCCGGAATATGCGTTGCGATGAGAAAGCGGTTGGTGGAGATCGCCCATTCTCACACTCTCATGGCTTCTCGGCATAAAGGGTAAGACCTGGTTCCCCCCTGTTTGTTGATGTACCAGACCACCGACATGTTGTCTGATTGAATCGCAATTGTTCCCAGGGGAAGGAGGGCATGAAGTGCTTGCAACGCCAAGAGCACCGCCCTCATTTCCAGAACATTGATATGCAGGGAGGTCTCTGAATCGCTCCACGTGCCTTGGACCATCCGGCCCGCAAAATGCCCCCCCCCCCGAGGCGGGAAGCGTCCGTGGTCACCGTGGCGGGAGGGGGAGATGCACAAAAGGGGCGGCCCCTGTGGAGGTCCGGAGAATGGAGCCACCACAAGAGAGACCGCTTGCAAGCCTTGCTGATCGCAATGGGATGATACAACGGGAGGGAGAGAAATGACCATTGCACCTGAAGTGTCCATTGAAGCACCCGCATGTTGAAGCGGGCGTGCGGAAGAAGAGTAATCGCTGCCGCCATAGACCCTAGCGCCCTCAGGACCAATTCCGCAGGTGTTGAGCTGGAGTGAAGGATGGCCCGCACCTGGAGTCGCAGATTCCGAACCCTGTCGGTTGTGAGAAAGGCTCTTAAATTTCTCGTGTCTAACCTGGCTCCTATAAATTCTATTGTTTGAGTAGGGACCAGGTTGGACTTCTCTATGTTTACCGTGATGCCTAGCTTGGGAGCTAGACGAAGGAAGGAGTCTCTTGCCAAAGAGAGTAGATGCCTTGTTGGGGCGGTGAGAAGCCAGTCGTCTAGGTACGGAAAGACCTGCACCCCCTGAAGCCTCAGGTGGGCCGCAACCACTGCTAACACTTTGGTGAACACCCTGGGGGCTGTGGTGAGACCAAAGGGAAGGACCCTGAACTGGTAGTGACTGGCTCCCAGCCGGAAGCGAAGAAACCTCCTGGATCATCTGTCCATCCGAATGTGGTAGTACGCATCCTTGAGGTCTATAGAGCACATCCAGTGATTCTCCCCTAGAAGGGGGAGGATGGACTGCAAGGTGACCATCCGGAACTTCTCTTTGGGAACTGACAGGTTCAACAGGGACAGGTCTAGAATGGGTCTTAGGTCCCCCGTCTTTTTTGGCACTAAAAAGAACCTGGAGTAGAACCCTGATCCGATCTGGTCTGGGGGGACGGGCTGGATGGCTCTTTTTCTCAGCAGATGGCCAATTTCTGCTGAAGCGGCCTCCCTCTGATCGGGTGGAACATCGGGGAGGATTTTTAACTTTGGGACATGAAGAAAGGGGATCTTGTAACCTCTGGATATAATCCGGAGTACCCAGCGGTCCGATGTAATGGACTCCCATGCCGCTAGGTGCTCCGAGAAACGTCCCCCGACTGCCTCCAGAGTGGAGCAGTTGGGCAACCCCTCAGGGTTGCTGCGTGGGCCGTTCAGAGAAGGGTTCTCTGGACCCAAAGTTCCTGGGAGCCCCTCTGCCCCTAGGGCGGCGTCCTCCCTGTCCTCCTCTGCCGCGGAAGGACTGGTTGTCCGGAGCGGGTTGGGAATGCTGCGACTTCTGGAACCACATCTTCCTCTGGCCCTTTTGGTTCCTAGATTAGGACCTCTGGGGCACAGAGAAGCGGACTCTGATGGCAGACAGCGTCTTCCCGTCCTTCTCGCTCTGAACCAAGGTATCGCGAACCGTCTTGCCAAAAAGGGCAGAACCGTCAAAGGGGGCGTTCGCGAATGACACCTTGAAGGGCTCCGTAAAATTGCAGTGGCGGAGCCAGGCCTGCCGTCTTGTGACTAGGCCTGCTCCCGCAGCTCTAGCGGCTCCCTTGGTAGCGTGGGAAAGTAACCGCATAGAGGTATTAGTCACAGAACGAAGAGTGGCCATACGGGTGGAGTGCATAAGTTTGTCCTCCTCCGATATGGACTCTGGGGGGGATGCAGCGTATTCCTTGATAAGATCGCGCTGCATCCTAATGACGTGTGCCAAATAGTTGAGCGCCCTCACTGAGAAGGTCGCTGAACTAAAGATTCGCTTCCCCAAATGGTCCATCATCCGAGACTCCTTGCTCGGGGGATGGACTGAGGGACTCTCCTGGGTGAGTTCCCTCTTAGTGGCTGCTGCCGACAACATGGCATCTACCGGGGGTCCCTTGCTCCAGTGGGCACGGTCAGCAGGGGGGCTAAGGATCCTGTCGGGCCTCTTAGGGATTGGCTCCACGGTGTCCGGGTCCTTCCACGCCCTGGTGGTAATAAGGTCCACCAGGGGGTCGGCAGGAGGGGACACCCAAGAGGTAGACGGGCCCGCTTCAAATGCCTCCAAGAACACTGACTCGTCCGAGGAAGACTTTGGGGCAGACCACCCACCTCTGATCCGTAACATTTCCATGATGTCTCCGAAGGAGACATCCTCAGGGGGTGATCTTGGGGAACCTTCCCCTTCCTCCAAGTCAGTGTCTTCGGTCAAAGACCCTGGGGAGTCTATGTGCCTCCTTTTACACGAATGCTTGCGAGGTGCTTAAGCAATGGGCTTAAAAAAGGGGGTCGAGCTCCCCCCCAGAGGGGGGGGAGGCAGGAGCACTCCCATCTGCATCTGGGCCTGGATGAACCTTCGCATCATCCGGTCCAGATCAGCATCGGAGAGGCTCTAAGTAGACCTCGACGAGGCTACCGAGGTAGGCCTTGAGTGCCGCCTCGATAGCCTCGAAGGAGGTCGGGTCTCCTCATCCTCAGGCTCTGGTGAAAAGCACGGGGACCGGAGCCGAGGAGGGGGAGAGCCAGCAGCCAGAGAGGCCGGAGGAGAAACCCCCCTTAGCCGGCGGGGCCGAAACGGAGGTCTCGGCCCGTCGCTTGTGGTGCTTCTCTCTCCGGTCCTTTTTCCTGGCTTCCCTCTCCTCCGACCCTTTGGCGGGAGTTTGAATCCCGGGTGGAGGAGGGGGAGCAGGCAAGGCAGGGACTGCCGAAGCAGTGACCACCAAGGGGACGGGAGACGAAGCCGAGTCCGGGGGCAAGAGTCCCGCCAAGACCAGCTTCGACCTCCGCTCCTTCAATGCCCTGGGGTTGAACCCTGCACAGACTGAACACCCTGAAGTGAGGTGTTCAACCCCAAGGCATCGAACGCACCGAGTGTGGCCATCAGCAGGGGAAAGCTTATGGCCACACTCGGAGCACTTTGAAAAAACAGCCTTTGGGGCCTCAGACATCACTATTTTTTTTTTTTTTTTTTTTTAAATAGTAACAATAAACTAAAACACTCACACAAAGGCCCCCCAAAAAAAACACACACACACACCAACTACGAACCAGCGAGGGGAGGGTAAAAACTATATTAAATTAACCCAAAAAAGATATAAACAGAAGGGAAACCTATAACTTTCACTCAAATTTAAAGTTTTAAAAATTTTAAAACCCTTTAATAAAGAATACTATAACTTAGCTTTTGGAGCTCTGACACCTTTGCCATGCGTGGCAAACTAGATCTGAGGTCATGTAGGGAGAGCAGGGCATTATGGGTGAGGGGAGGAGCTAGGAGCTCGGATCCATAGCTGGATAAACCATGCCGGTTCGGATCCAATATCGGATCCATACCCACAGGTTGCTGACAAATGAATTCTACTACTTCAGGTGCCAAGTTAACTAATACAGAGAAAGCGTCACATAGTTATTTGAAGAGAAATATAGGCAAAGGCATCCACATATGAAAAATTTCACAATAAGAAAATTATTATCACAAAGATGGAATGTGGAAAAGAAGATTAGTAAAGCAGAAGTTAAGGAAATAGAAGTTGAAGTTATGGAGTGTCTGTGGAGTGAAGAATTTAATGTAGAAAGTCTAACACAGGCTGCATCACAGCATGATGGAGTGAGTCTCCAAAGTAAGGAGAAGCAGGAAGATCAGGAGACATCTGAAGAAGGAATATGGACATGTGAAAGAAAAAGAGATTTAATATGGAGTAATATTTATGCCAAGCAGAAAGCAAAACTAATTAATACAAAAAGAGCAGCACCAAAGATATTTGAAGAGAAATACAGGCAAAGGGATCAGGATATGAAAAATCTTACAATACAAAAAATAAGAAGACAGAGGAAAAGTAGAAAAGGAGATCAGTAATAGAGAAGTTAAAGAAATAGAAATTGAGGTAATGGAGCACCTGCAAAGTGTAGGATTCAGTGTAAAAAACCTAATGCAGAAAGCACCAAATTAAGGGGAAACCAGTGGAAAAGGAAGCAATTGGTCAGGTGCCATTTCAAGATATTTTGGAGCCTTCCACATGAAACCAGTATAAACGTTCAATTAAAGCTAGACAGCAAGGGAAGGGACAGGAGACTGCGAAAACTCTGATGCAGTCAATGTTGAGGAGTGATAGGCCAGTGAGATCCCATATGACAAAGCAACAGATGGCGCAGGATGAAACTGAAGATAAGGCGCCACAGGAAGATGCTATAGAACTTTCTATAGAATACCCGCAGGAAGTAGAAAACAAAGGATGTGCCCTTAGTTTGGTAGAAAATTAACTAAGGGAAGAGTTGCTTGATTTAATGGACAGAGATAGATATATTAAAATCAATGAAAGAAGTAGACTGCAGAAGGTCAATAAAACCCCAAATGTCAGAAATCTGATAAAGCAAATGAACACAGTAATTAGAACTGTCTATAGTCTTCCACGGTGGTGCAGCGGTAACGTTGTTGCCTCACAGCAAGAGGTTCTCCCGTTCGATTCTCGGCTTGGGTTGGGAGTGCCTTCTGTGTGGAGTCTGCATGTCCTCCCCGCAGTCGAGTGGACGTTCGAAAGGCATGCATTGAATGGGCGTGCCTTCGTTGAAGGTTGGGCGTTGGGCTGGCAACTTGACACCATAAAAACCAACTGCCAATCATTAGCGGACCGGAGTTCCGCTGTGGAGACCCCTAACTGGGAAAAGCCGAAAGACAAACAACAATTAGGACTGTCTACAGAGATTCATGCAATATAACAGAAGTAAACAGGATACGTTACTGTGCAGCTAAATTATTAACTAATAAAGTTCTACCACAAGACCACAGGGTAGTGAGGTAAAGGAAGGGGGGAAATCGAATACCATCATGGAAGTACTAAGAAAGATAGATGTGATAAAAGCAGTGCACAATATTAGAACAGAGAAGGCTCTATCATGCACTATCATAAATAACAAACTAAAAATATCAGCACAGGCGGAAAAACGTAGAAGATACATAGATAAATATAAAGAAAAAGTACAAAATAAGCAATTTAGTGATGACCCAAAAAAGTTTTATAGAGAACTGGGAAACAAGGTAAAAGGAATTGAAAGACAGCCAAAAAAAGAAGAATTAAATACATTTTGGAGAAGTATCTATGAAGACCCTGTGGAACACAACAAAGATGCTAAATTGATAAAACAAGTAAAAGAAAGAATATGAAGTTTAATGGTACAAGAGATGAAATGGGATGAAGTAACAGCCAGACAGATTGAAACAGCGTTAAGAAAAGCCTCTAATTGGAAAACATAAGGTCCAGATGCAGTACCTAACTTTTGATTAAAAGTATTAACATCTTTGCACGAAGACTTAGCCATGAGTAAGAACAATTTATATGTGCATCCCAAACAGACAACAACCTGGCTAATAACAGGTAAAACAATGCTCCTACTTAAGAATAAACCTGCAAGCTACCCCAAAAATTAAAGACCAATAACTTGCCTACCAATGACGTATAAACTATACATGGGAATTAATGCAGACAGAGTTTATAGTCATTTAGAAGAAAATTCAATTATGGCAGTGGAGCAAAAGGGCAATAAAAGAAAGTCATATGGAAAAAGGATCATCTGATGTTAAATAAAGTCATAGTGGAGAACTATAAAAAGGGGAAGAATCTAAGTATGGCATTGATTAACTACAAAAAAGCATTGATAGTATCCCACATTCATGGATAAAAGAGTGCTTAAAAATGTGTGAGATACATCCTACTCTGATCGACTAAGTTACAGTGGCCATGAAACAATGGCAGACTACTTTGCAATTAAATCATGATAAAGGACAAATTAGTATCCCAGGGATAAAAATTCAAAGGGGGATATTCCAGAGTGACTCTCTGTCACCGTTACTATTCTGCCTTGCCCTTAACCCATTAAGATGTATACTTAACAGCTTAGGCCATGGCTATAATGTGGCTCCTAGAAAACAACAAAGTCTGAAGACTTCTCATCTTCTCTTTGTCGATGATCTAAAACTGTATAGCTCATCAAATGATGAACTAAAAGCACAACTGCAGGTTGTTAAAACATTTTCAGATGATATTAGAATGTCATTTGGCCTTGATAGATGTACAAAAGCAACCTTTAAAGCAGGAAAACTGCAGCATCAGGAAAACATCAGTTTGGGACAAGAATGTGATATAAAAGAACTTGAGCAAGAGGGAGTGTATAAATACTTTGCAATTGATGAAGGATCGGTAATAAAACATGAACAAATGCATATAAAACTTAGTAAGGAGTACTTTAGAAGACTTAAATTAATCATGAAAACAACATTGATGTCCAGGAACAAAATCCAAGCTAAAAAACAATTTGCTCTGCCTGTCCTAACCTACAGTTTTGGAGGACTGATTGGCCCCAAAATGTGTTGGATAGATTAGATATTACAACAAGAAGGATGCTTCATGCTCACCAGATGATCTATAAAAATCAGTGCATACCAGGATTATATATTCCCCGTTCCAAAGGAGGGATGGGCCTCCTTGAAATTGATTACATGTACAGATCTGCAACCATGGGACTTCACACATATTTGCTGACCTCACAAGACCAGAACGTAGTGAAAGTTTTGAAACATGAGGAGAATACATCTAAGATGACTTCTATGCTTAACACGGCAAACGCATATTGCCATCAAGCAGGAATGGAAATAAAACCAGAAGTAGATCAAAATCAGGCAGCAACTAAATGTGCCAAAAAACAAAAAAAAAGAATATAAGGTGAAGGACCACATGAAAATTCAAGAAATGTGGAAAATGCATAACTATAGTGGCAAGTATAGAAAACTTCTGGAAGAACCTCATATTGATCAGGAATGAATGCAGGAATGGTTAGGGAGAGGTGAATTCAAACCAAGAGATGAAAGGTTAATACTGGCAGCCCAAGACAGTGGGCTACGTATATGCTGGTTTATAAAGTCCATTGAACATGTGGGAGAAACAGATAAATGTAGATTTTGTAAAACTGAACTGGAAACAGTTGCACCCCTCGTTGCTGGTTGTGACATACTAATGGCAGAGGGCCTGTACAGTGAAAGGCAAAATAACGTGGCGAGACTGTTGCACTGGGGTTTGTGCAAACATTATGGTTTTGAAGTGAAACATGAGCCACAAAGCTTCATAGAAAATGATAAAGTACATGGAATCATCCATTACCAACAATTCAAAAGATAGATGCTAGAAAACCAGATATAGTAGTCCAGGAAAAGAAGACAAGAGCAGCGCTGATCATTGAAATCACCACACCCAGTGACTACAGTGTTCTGCACACAGAGAGACATAAAGTTATAAAATATCAGGCTCTACAAGCAGAAGTGAGAGCAATGTGGAAGAAAGATACCCAAACAGTTCCAATAGTAGTAGGAGCAACGGGTCTTATTTAGATAGTCTACCAATACATGTAACTCCATACGAACTGAACAAGGCGTCATTACTGGCACATTGCAGGTGCTGCGAAGAGCACTTTTGGCTGACATCAAAGAGTGAAACAATATAAATTTCATGAACTTTAATCGTACTTAGACTTAAGAATTGGGTCCATTCCCATCATGGTATTAGAAACCCAAAATATTTGGAGAAATTAATAAAGGGACCGCAGAAGCTGTGGTTATGTGGTCCACCTCTGCCTCTACGGCAACATCCATTGGAATTTCTGCCACCTTTGCCACATGCAGGTCTATCACCAGCAGAATCTTGGTAAGAACTCTGTGACTTGCAAAACCATATTCCTCCCAGCCCTCTGATTCCTGGAATAGGACCTTTGGGGGGTGTGGATAAATAGATGCCCACTGCAGACAGAGTCTTAGCATCCTACTGGCCCCTACACAATGTGTTTTCTCTTTGGGCCCAAAAAGTGTACAGCTTTCATATGGGTTGTTGATGAAAGGCATCTTGAAAGCTTTCTGTGAAAATCACAAAAATGTATTCAGGCATGCCATCTTACAGTAAGTACTGTATCTGCTGCTCTGGCTGAGCCATCAGCTGCATTAGAAGCACAATGCATGGCTACGTTAGAAGTTGACTGCAGAACAGAAAGCCTCAAGTCCACAGTCTTTTAAATGTCCACAGGTAAAACTCCAGAAAGAAACTTGAAAATGTCCTTAGTCAAGTCTCTCTGAAATCTGATGACATGAACTAAATAACTCAGTGACCTGAGTGCAAAGATAACTGATGAGTATGTCCACTTCCCAAACCTATGCAAGGCCCTAGACTCCATTTTAGGGGGCTGGACAGAGGAACTCTCTTCAGACAATTCCTTTTTGGTGGCCGCTGCTACAACCATGGCTTCCACTGGTATACCTTTGCTCCAATGTTTCCTGTCCTTCAGAGCTACTAAAATCATATCCGGTTTCCTGGGTATGCGCTCCAGCACATCAGGGTTCCAAGCCTACTGAGCCATGAGATCAATAAGTGTGTCAATGGGTGGTACCACCAAGGATGACTTTGAGCTGAAAAAGAAGACTCCCAAAAATACAGATTTATTTGGTAAGGAATCTTCAGTGGACCATCCTCCTCTCAGTTTCACAAGTACAAGGATTTCACCAAAGGTGATATCTTCTGAGTGGAACCTGGGTGAACCCTCACCTTCATCCAAGTTTGTATCCTCCATGAAAGACTCCGGAGAGGAGTCTATGTGCTTTCACTTGCACGTCTGTTTCTTGTAACTGATTCTGTTGAGAGGACAGATGGTTCGGAATCAGACTGGGAGCTAATGTAGCAAGTTGTTTCAGAAGTCTGTAGTCCCATCTGTCCCTCTCTAGCAGGATGAAAAGAGAATGGTGTAGCAGGGCTTGGGTGGACCCAAACTAGAAAAAAAGTGTCTTCGCTTTGGCTAAGCCTAAAACTCTTTCAAAATTCTCAAAGGCAGAAGCTGCTGCCAGATCTGAAGATCTCTCAGTATCCAAAGAGGAGAGAGACAATCCTTGATGCCAGCAATCATCAGTCTATAAAGCTGACCTCAGATCTGAGCTGTGTACTGCCAATGCAGTGAAGGGAAGAGACAGCTCCAAGAGTCTCGAGGTTGATCCATCCCCTCAGAGCCCTGTACCAATGGTATGGCTCTGAGTCCCTTCCTGATCTGAAGGTATCAGAGTCAAGAGAGAGATAGGGAAGCTGTCAATGTCAAAGTAGATTGAACTATCAGCACCAACAGAGATGTTTTGGGATTAGTCAGATTCAGAACTGTCAGAACCAAAGGACAGACTGCAACAGGTGAAACAAATGAAGAGGTAGAGTGGCTAATGGTTGGTACTTTCCCAGAGGACTGTACTGAAAGAACACCAAGCTAGATTTGCTTTCAAGAACTTTCTTAACATCCTGTCAATGACATACTCTGCTAAGTTCCAAGATGATCAAGTAGAACATGGTACGGACAAAGGTCTGGAATATCTCCTTTCTTGCATAATCAGGCAGCAGTCTCAGGCTCTAAAACTGGGGCTGAGGAGAGGATAGATGGGACCAAGATGCTGTTAGTTCCAGTCTCTGCACAACTTCAGGTAGGAGTCCAGCTGGTACTGTCGAATCCAAGGAATGTTTGATGATAGAAGAAGGACACTTGTCCTTTTCTTTTTCCCTTTCTTTCACTTTTTGTCTGCTTTTCTATTTATCTTTATCCATTTATTTACCTTTTTTTGGAGGCTTTTCAGAAGACCTAGCTCTGTCCTGTTTCTTAGCAGGGGAAGCATAAGAGGAAGGCTCAGGCAACAAAATCCCTGTCTGTGGGGGAAGGCGTCCTCTCATCATCAATTTATTACATCAAGCTTCAAGTGCCATAGCACTAAAAGAAGCCCAATAATGGCATTTGGTACCCAAAAGAGCAGCTCCCAAGCAATACACACAAAGTGCAAGGATCATGAAGGGGAAGCTTGTGCTTGCACTCAGAACATGTTTTGAAAGCTTGCGACTCAGTCATTAGCAGTAAAAAAGTATTCAAACCACAAAAACACAGCAATGTATCAATTATTCAACTAGTACCTTCCATATCTAAATGTAAATATCAAAAAAATAAACACCATTATCAAACTTGCTAATAACAACTACTAATATTAACTACCTATACCAGAAAATTCTACTTAGCACACAGGAGGAAAAAAAAGCTATTGAAATCTTAAAACACTGGAGAGAAAAACTCTCCCTGCTGAGGAAGAGTATGGAAAGAACAAGTAATTAAGCTACACTAAGTTATCAAATGCCAAAAAATTTGCCAAATATTTTGAAAGGATATGAGAGCCCTCAAAACACTTCGGAAGTCTTCAGGTGGCAAATGAAATCTGAGGTACTAGAATGGATTTCAGGGAATTATGGGTAGAAGAAGAGTCAGAGCCCTGGAACTGTGGAAGCTTCAATTCAGTGCCGAGGTCGAATTCAGACAGATCTGACATCTCATATGTTGACTCGGATGAAAATAGACAACACTAGATCTACTGTTGCCTTAGCTAGAAGGGAGTCACCACAATGATATTTGAAGAATCCTTCTAAATCTTCAGAATGACCCTGGGAGGGATTATTACTTACCAAATATTTAGCAACAGTGTATTTGCTAAAGAAATCACTGCAGGGTCAGATCTGGGATTAAAAAAAAAATTTGTAACACTAACAAACTTTATACAATCTATCAGCTTTCTTAGAATCAGCAGGATGACTATCAGGCAAGTTACAAACTGTAATAAAAACATCCTCCAGTATGTGGAGCAGAAGCACAGCTAGGCTGAGATGAAGAGGGCAGCTGGGGGTACCATATGAGGGACTGACATCAGACACCAAATGAACCAGCTACAGCTGTAGCTGGAAATACTGGAGGAACAGGAGTGGGTTTAGCAAGTTCCAGCTGTACGAAATGCAAAAACTATGTAGTCACCATAATGCCAAATCCTTTAATGTCCGTCCAATATGACATATGCATCTTTGAGACACTTGTTGGTTCTGATCCAGCAGCATTAATGGCCAGCTTGAGACCCTTAAGAATTTCCTTCCCATAATACACCCATATGTCTAAGTACTTCAGATCCTGATTGATGCCTGAAGAACTAGGTAACACTATTCTGCCGGAGGAATAGAGATCATTATTGAATCAAACGTTCCATCACATCTTACAAGAGAAGGAAGGGGGATGGTGGGAGGGTTGTCATATCAGACAGGCATAAAGGAAAGGATCTAGCATTATGGTTGATACATAACTTTTGTATGCTATTCATTCAGTCAGTCCAATCCAACATATGGGTTAGAGTCCCAGCTACAATACTTCCTGGATGGTCTCATGACAGGAGATCTTTTAGGATAGTAGCACTGAAATATGCCCTGGGCATTGAGAAACAGTCCAGTTTATAATGACTGATGAAAGTATGTATGGAAGATCAGGCAGCAGCATCACAAATGTCACTTACTAAGGGTGACCTAAAGAAAGCTGTAGAGGTAACCACATGTGTAGCATGCTTTTGGCTTACAGGTTAAGGATTTGTTTTGTCTGGCATAAGTGAAGGAGATCCAGTCAAACAGCCATCTTGTGAGAAAGACTTGCAATACTTTTCTCCAAGTTTATTGGAAGCAAAGGAGATAAAACGCTGATCATCTTTCTTAAAAGGTAGAAATGCAATTATCTATGAACATCTAAGATGTGCAAATCTGTTCACCTTTGTTAGTGTACTTAGGGAAAAATATGGCAAATGAAGGGCTTGAGATATGTTGGATTCCAAAGCAACTTTAAGAGTAAAGGAAAGGTTAGTCCTGAGTGACACCCTGTATTTTTAATAAAGTATCTAAAGAGGGGTTGAAGGCAAGGCCTGTAGTTCTGAGATTTTCCTGGCTGATGTAATGGCTATTAAAAAAATTGTTTTCCAAAAGAGAAACTTCTGCTCTGTTGAGAATGCAAGCTCAAGTGGAGTTTAGTTAGGGCCTCCAAAACAAGATTTAGGTCCAATGGTGGTAGTAGGTTTTTGACTGGGGGGGGGGGTCTAAGTAAAAACATCCTTTAGAGAAATGAATTCCAGAGTTTATGGAGGGAAGTGATTGATCTCTGAAGCCCACATGAAAATTACAGACTGCTGCTAGTTGAATCTTGATCATGATGTAGCTAGGGCCTGACTGGAAAATGGACACTAAGAAATGGAGGTTGTCTGAAAAAGATGCAGAAAAGGGTAAATGTTTTGTTTATCGGCCCAAAAGACAATTTTTCCATTTATTGTGGTAAACCTTGTACATGGACTCTTTCTGACAAGTTGTCAGGATTCTAACCACATCCTTAGCTAGGGATTCATCCTTGGCCATCACTGGAATTGGACAAGCCAAGCAGTTAACTTCAGACATAGGATGTCTGACTGAGTTTTTCCAAAAGGGTCAGAGATAGAAGGGGCTATGAGGTTAACAGTCACCTTGCACTTGCTTTCCATATAACTTTGGGGATAAGAGGAAGAGGGGGTAAGCATAAAGGAGTCATGCAGGCCACTACTGAGGCATAAAAATCCCTTGGTGACTATCCCAGTGGGGGAATCAAGGCAAGGAATTTGCTGAACTTAGTGTTGTGAGGAGAGGTAAACAGACCACAGCAGGGGATGCCCTAGTGATTGAAAATATGATTAGCGACAACTGGATTGAGGGACCGCTTATGAAGCATGAGGAGAATACTGCTGAGACTGTTTGTTAGGCAATTTAAAACTCTAGGAATGTGTGTTGCAACAAGAAAGCAGTGGAGACATTTGTCTATTGCCAAACCATCATTGCTTCCCTGCACAGTGGGTAAGACCCGGTTCTGTTTATGTTACAAACCACAGTCATGTTGTCCATTTGGATGGATATCACACTTGAGGGAGGTGGTCCTGAAGTTCCTGCAACACAAGGAAGATCACCCTCAACTCCAGGACATTTATATGTACATTGACCTCTGTATCCATTCACTGATCTTGGACTTTTCCCCCTTTGTAATGTCCTGGAAGGATGCATCCATGGTCACTATCGCTACTGGGTTTACTATGGATTTTCCCAAAGAAACCATCTGTAACTGTAGCCACCACCTCAGATCAGATCTGCATGAGTTTGTAATAACAATGGTCTTGGAGAGACAGTGTAGGCATGGAGAACACTGGACTTGAAGAAGCCACTGCAAAATTCTCATGTGGATATATGCAAAGTGAATCATTGGAATGGATGAAGCCATGAGGCCTATAACTCTCAGTACTAGAGCCATAGAAGGAGAAAGGCTGAGAAGAAAGAACTGGGTGGCTGATTTCAAGGTTTGAAGTCTTTCTTGTGATAAGGAAATTATAGCGTGAGTAGTGTCTAGCCTGCATCCTATGAATGCAATTGTCTGAGCATGTGCCAGGTTGAACTTTTGAAAGTTAAATGTTATCCCCAGGGAGTTGTACAAATTGAGATGATAGTCAATGAGGGACTCCATCGATAAGACAGCTAATAGTCATCTATGTAAAGAAAAATCTTATAGCCCTTTAGTTATAGTTAAGTTGCTATGACAGGCATATATTTGGCAAACACCCTGGGGGTTGTGGGGAGACGAAATGGCAGGGCCCTGAATTAATGGGTAATGTCTCTTATCTTGAAGCACAGAAACTTCCTCATCTTCTTCATGATCTTTATGTGAAGGTAAGCATTGTGGAAACTGATAGAGCACAAACAACTATTCTCCCTGTGACATAGTAGAACTGATTACACAGTGGCAATTCTGCAACAGGTCTTGCAGAAGTATTTGTTTGGGAGGCTGAAGTCCAGGATGGGGCCTGGGGTCCTGTGTTTTCTTTGGAATTAAAAAGAACTTGGAGTAAAATCCTGACCCTCTCTGATTTGGTAGGACCTCTTGGATCACTCTTTTTCCCAGAAGTGAGACTATCACTTTTTGAGCCACTTTTGCCTGGTTAGCTAGAACATCCAGCAATGGCTTGTTGGGCTGAGGTGAGGTTAGGAAAAAGGGAATGTGATATGGATATTATCCCTCTTATCAACTCGTCCTGTGTGATGACCTGTCATTTGGTTGGGTGGAGGGGAATGACATCTCCAGACTGCTTTCAGAGTGGAACAGTCAGGCAGACCTTCAGGGATACTGTTGTATACAATCAAAAAAGAGTTGTGATATCCCTGAATTTGCAGACTCCCCTCTGCCTCTGGGCTGGCATCCATTAAAGGGAATGCCTTTGCCATGGCTGCCCCTGTCAAAAGGCGTTAATGCCTTGACATCCTGAATCAAAGAGACTGAGGTCTGTTTTGGTTCCAGCTATACAATCTCTGGGAATCCTCAAACTTTACTCCCATGGCAGAAAGGGTCATATTGTCCAGTTCACACATCTGCATCCTTTCCTTCATTGAAGCTCCAAACAGGAATGACCCATCAAAGGGAGCATTAGTGAAGGATGCCCTGAAGTTGTCCACAAAGTTACACATGCGCAGCCATGTGTAGAGTCTCATTGGTATTGCCAGAACTGCCATAGCTGCTCCACCTACCACATTGTTCATGAAGTGCATGTAGGGATTAGTTATGTTAGACTTAATACTCAAGGTAGCTTTGAGTTGCTTACTGGACTCAGTCGTAAGAGAGTTTTTCATAGTAGATAAAGACAGTTGAGCAAGATGTCTCTGGAACCTATTTATGCATGTGGCATAGTTAAAGGTCCTTAGAGAGTAGGTGCCTGAAGCATACACCTGCTTCGCTAACTTATTTATTTTCCTGGACTCCTTGTTGGGTGGGTGAATGGAGGAAGACTCTTCTGACAGCTCTCTTTTATTAGCTAACACAACAATGATGGAGTCTACTGCCAGTGATTTTGCTCAATGTTTTTTTTCCTTTGGAAGGCTCAGAATCCTATCTGGTTTGCAGGGGACTGCTTTACAGTTATCTTGTTCCTTCCATGAGCTCCAGACCACCAGATCAATATATTTGTCTGCTAGAGGTACCACCCAGGATGTAGAAGTTGCTAAGCCATAAGCCTCAATCAGTACTATCTCATCCTAAAAGGGGGGGATCTACAGGCCAAGCTCCCCTCTGGTACATTAGCTTCAATATTTTGCCTATGGAAGGGATTGTAGGGAGCCATCTCAATCCTCTGAGTTGGAATCTGATGGGGGAGACTCAAGGGGATTCTAGGTACATTCTTTTGCATGTCCTCTTCTTCAGTAAATCAAGGGATGAGTAATTTGAATCCTGATAGGACAGAAGATGCTGTTAAGCAAGGGAACTGAGGCTTAAAGCATGGCTATGACCTATAGGCACTTGAAGAGAAGAAAGCTAGAGAGAAACAGAGTCCTGGGGTGGAACCATACCTGCTGGGACCTGTGGAATTGTTCTAGTAGGAGAATTAATCATCCTCCCCAACACCTGGAAAGCCAAATCTACCGCCACAGGATCCAAAGAACCTGTCCCAGCTGCTGGATACAACCCTTATTTTGGAGAGGCAGTCCCAAGAGGAGGAGAAGGAGGCTCTGAAACCCTGAGATTGGCCGGCTTCAATGAAGGGATCAGGACAGAAAAGTAGAAAGCTGGCAACCTCAAAATGAGCAACAGAGTCGACGCTAACAGATCCAATGATAGAGTCAAGGTCGCCAGCCTGTCCCCTTGGTCCTGAGACTGTCTCAGTTATGACAAGGCCAGAACTGAGGAAGAATAAGATCCAAATACCTCAGTACAGAAGCTAAATAAGATGTCTGCATAGAGAGCACAGGCCTAGTGAGCAGGGATGGATCCAAATATGCCAGATCCAAAGCACAGACCTGTGAAGGAGCTACAACTGGGGATAAGTGGATGGATCCAGCCACCTTCAGAGCTGAAGGGCATGGAATGACTTCCATCTCTACTTGGGTCCCTAAAAACATTTGCATCAAGTGGTCCAAGTCTGATTCAGAAGCACTCTTATAAGACCTGAAGGACCTGCTTGAAAAAGTTGAACAGGGTCTCAAGGAAGGGTGCTGGTCTGATCTTTCCTTTTTGGAAGAATCTTGCAGTATGATCAGTTGCAATGATATTGGATCTGGAGTGGGGTGTAAGGAGGTGTATGGCCCATTGAGACTTTGATCCTCAGATGTTTTGGAGCTGAGGAGGAAGACACTGGAGCCACATGCCTCTTCTTCTTCTTATCTGATTCTTTTGGCTTTGAGTACTTTGTTGAAGATTTCTTATTAGTCTTTCAATACCCTGAATCTGAGAGAAGTAATCCATTCAAAATCAATTTACTCTTTCTATCTGCTAAAGCTCGTGGGCCAAACCCCTTGCATATCTCACACTCAACTGAGAAATTGGGGAATGCCCGAAAAGACCATACAGACCATTCACAGGTCATGAAGGACCTGTAGTTTGATCTTATGCCCACACATGGAACATTTTTTAAAGCTAGTCTGCCTACTCATAGTGGCAGCACTTTCAGCCAGCATACCAAAGCCTTAAGCCCTTCCAAGTGTTGTAAATCAAATGAATATCCTATGTCTGAGGTGTAAGGACAAAAATAACATACAAGCACCAAATCTTCAGACGTGAATTGCCCCAGGAGAACCACAACAACCTAAGAGGAAAATAATAATAGCATGTATACATCCAGAAAGGGGAGAAAGAAAGGCCTATCAACCAGATGGCAAAGAAAAAACTGAACAGGGGAAGGAGGCAAGGATGGAATACTGCAACAGTGAAAAGTAGAAAATTTACTGTTGTGGTAAATTTTTATACAATTGTACTATGTCCTTCTTTATTACTGTTACAGTATTCCTTACAAAAGGGAGAATACTAAAGCTACTGAAGACAGTTGGTGGAGGAGGAGGAAGCAATAGAAGAACCCTCAAAAACCCGGGTCTATATCATAGTGTCAAAAGCACTAAATGTCAAACATCTCTTTGTTGAACCCTATTTGTCAAAGTCTTCATCCGTCGAATGATTATTTCAGTGAACTTTTTCTCCCGGTAAGTAACCAGTGGGCCATTATCAGGAATTTGCCCTTTTCACCACTGTAGTGTAATTTGGGAGTTGGTATATTTAGTTGGGGTGTGCAGCCCTCTGCACTGGTGGGTGTTGGGGGCGCAGCCCTCCACCAGGGTGGGTTTTAAACAATGATGTTTTTGCTGCAGTTGGTAGGTCGTCCAACTTGTACTTACTGTGGGAAAAAGTTTTACTGAAACGATCATTCAAAGGATGAAGATTCAACAACTAGGGTTCAACAGAGAGGTGCTTGACATTTAGTGTGTTTGACAATGTGATACAGTCCCGAAAAACCCATGAAGGATGGACCTGGCAAAACCTGTCTTAGACCTAGAAACAATATCAAACTTGTAGTGCTTAGTAAACATATGTACAGGAGACCAGGTAGCAGCTTCCAAAATGAACTGAGCATCAAGATCTTTGAGAAAAGCTCCAGAAGAGGCCACCGCCCTAGTAGAATGAACACAAGCAGAAAAAGGAAGCTACTTGCCATGAAAACAACAAAAAGCGATGGCTTTAGAAGCCCAAGAAGAGATGGTTTTCTTGGAGACAGCTAAACCTAATTTCTTTGAATGAAAAGAAACAAAAAGTTGATCAGACTTCCTAATATCCTTAATTTTGTCTAAATAATATATAAGCTGTCTATGCAAATCTAAAGAATGTAGGACCCTCACTGCTATTTTGACAGGAGGGGAAAAAACAAAGGAAGATGGATGGTCTGATTCAAAGACAAGTCATTGACCACTTTAGGCATAATAGAAGGATTGGTCCTAAGAGACACTCTATCCCTGGGAAAAAACTTCTGGTTCTGAGGAAGACTGGTGCTCAGTCGAAAGCGCTAAACCTGGATGCGTTATTGTTCTATAATAAATTGTGTTTTCATCTTGGTATATCCTTGTTGGACGAGCAGTCATTTATCCTGTCTCAGCTTATCTTTACTTTTCCAGTGTTGCTTGCTCTCAACTGATCCTGGGAAAAAACTAGAAAAGGAGGGGCCACAATAAGAGCCTGCAGCTCAAAGACTGTCTTGGCAGAAGCTGAGTCACCAACAAGATTTTCTTTCAGGTACACAACTGCTAGGTAGAATAAGCTGCAGGTTCACTCCACTCATGAGGATCTGTCCTGGACCTGCTTGGATTGTCTGCCACCACATTGTGCTCTGAGGGAATGTAAAATGGCTGAAGAGTCAAAGGATGGTGGATAGCAAAATCCCAGATTATGAGAGCCAGTCTGCAAAGATGATAAGACTTTGTGTCCTCTTGCTTGTGTAACACATAACAGTGGCATTGTGTGTAAAAATCCTGAGGAGTCCCGGACCCAGAAAGAATGAAAAGCCTGAAGAGCTAAAAACAGAGCTCTCATTTCCTTGATGTTGATATGTTTTTTTACTTGCTGGGGAGACCAGACCATCTGGACCTTGGCATTGAGGGATGAAGCCCCCCAACCCACGTCTGAAGTATCTGTAAATAACTCCTGAGTAGGAAAAAGAACCTTTAAAGGAAGACCTGGATTCATAGAAATCTAGTGACTCTACCGCATAACCTCTGGTCTGAGACAAGGCAATGTACAGACAGGAAAGTCCAGAGGATGACAATGCTGCAGCCAAATGGTCCTGAAGTACCACTTAGTCTACCACATGTGGAGCCTGGCCAAAAGAACCATTGGAATGATGGAAGCCATAAACCCCAAAGCTCAAAGAAACTCTCTTGCAGATATCACCTGTAAAGGAAGAAGAGACTGGAAGAAGGTTGTCAGAGAGATGACCTTGGGAGGAGAAAGAGAAGTGATCATTGATAGAGTCTGGATCCTGCATTATAAGAAAATTTTGTCCTGTGAAAGGATCAGAATCGACTTTTTGAGACAAAACAAAAAACACACTGTGATGAACAATGGTGAATTTGAGATTCTGCAGAAGAAGCTGCTTTGAGGGGATTTAATAACAGGATTGTTCAGATAGGGAAATATCTGAACATCACAGAGCCTGCAAAAGGCTATGACCAGGGAGAGACAATGTGAAAACTCTAAGTGCTGTAGAAAGACCAAAAGGCAAAACAGAGAATTATAATGTGAGGAAGAAACAGAACCATAAATACTTCCTGAACAGAAGGTGAAAGGGAATGTGGAGATATGCATCTTTTAAGTCCAGAGAGACCAGAAAGGCCTGAAGAACAGCAAAGGAAAGAGTGACTGAAGAGTTAACATTTTGAAAAAAGGGACTTTTAGAAAAGTGTTGAGAAAGGAGAGATCTAGAATGGGTCTCCAAGAGTCCTCTTTTCTGGTGACCAAGAACATTCTTGAGCAAAATCCTTTGCCCCTCTGGGACACAGGAATGCTTAAATAGCCCCTTGAGCCAAAATGTCCAAATGAAGCGGAGGATAAAGAGGGAGTTTGCAAGGAGGGGGATGCAGTATCCCTGAAAAAGGATGAAGGAATGCATAAGTCATGAAATAACTATTTTGGATGACTGGAAGAACCCAGGAGTCTGTAGTGATCTGTTGCCAAACTGGAAAATACATAGTTAACATGTGAAAAAGAGGAATATGACTAAGGGGAAGAGAAGGGTGAATGTCAGATAGATGCAGACTTGTCAAGAAAGAAAGACTTCTGCCCCCCCCCCCCCCAGAATCCTGAGCAGCTTTCTCAGTAAATATTCTTTTAGAAGGCCTTTAAGCCTTCAAGGGTTGCTCAGGATGCCTATGCACAGAGAGTCTTAGAAGGATAGTTCTTAGAAAGGTAGGTATAGGGGAGAGAAAAGTTTGCTTAAGGTCCTGCATAAACTATCCTTTATCTTGTACGATTTTAAAGAGGTCTGCAGCAGAAAAGCCAAACAGATTCTGTGTGTCCAAGGGACAATCTAACAACTTTCCCTTAATATCTTCAAGGAGAAATTGCAACTTGAGCCAGAAATACATTGTGATAACCGACCCTGACTTGGCCATCCTAGAAGAGGCATCAGCAGCATCATATTATAGAGTACAATGCCCCTTTTTGAATGCACCTCACAAGACATCTGCAGCAACTGGAAAGGCCACAGAAGTACCTCACAAAGAGGATTACTGGCCTCAAACAAATGCCCTACACTGACCACCTCAAAAAACTCCAGCTTTACTACATAGCATATCGCCTACTCCGAGGTGATCTCTGCCTAACATATAAAGCTATGTCAAACCCAGAGCTGTTGGACATGCTACACCTAAAGAAATCCCAATCCCTCCGAGCTACACACTCTAGGGACCTAAACCTTGTCACCACAATAAACAGGACACGCTGGAGGGATAGATTCCTGTCCAAGAGACTTCCTATACTCTGGAACAAGCTACCCATCTATGTCAAGCAAAGTTCTTCATTAGCACTCTTCAAGAAAAATCTTGACGAGTGGATGGGAAATAGGAAATACACCCCGGGGATCACTTCTGTGTCTCTGCTCAACAGTGGCACAGGAAAATAACTTTCTTGGGTGGAGTAAGCCATGGAACCTTGCTGGCTAGGCTTACGTAGGTCTTTGGGCTGATAGCCTAGTACCTACCTATGAACCTATTTGATGGAAAGGTGAGCAACCTGTGAAGCAAAACCCAATAAAGAAAAGGCAGAGAACTTAGCTTCAGAATCCGGCATGTCAGCCAAAACAGCCCCAAGCTTAAAAAGTAGATGCAGAACATGCCTACTCATATGGATCTGGTAATTTATGGCACTGAAGGCTAAAGTGACAGAGGTATACGTTTCCTTACCATACCTGGCCATAGCCCTACTATCCTTATCAGAAGGCAGAAGCTTATAGGAAGGAATCAGTTCAGAAGGTTTATCAGCTGAAAGAGAAATCACCACTAGATCAGAAGGATTCTTATACAGGAATTTTTTAACCTTAGGGTCTTTGTAAAACCTGCCAGGCTTTTTAGGAGCAGGGAACCAAGATTCTGGAACATGTACAGCAAAAGTAAAAGTGTCTAGCAGGATTCCAACTCAGAAGACTTCAGAAGGCCTGGGAGAGTCCATTTGTAAAAGTTCATAATACCTTTTCTGGTGTCAGACATTTGAGAATTTTCCCACTAAAAATGCTCCATAATTTTAATAATAGTGTCCCCAAAGACAGCTCCCCAAAAGGGAATTAGGGGACACAGTATTATCCTCATCTTATCCCAAGGCAAACAGGGAATGGATCTGGGAAGAGTAAGCAAAGGACTCATCCTCAGAATCTAACTTTTTTCTCCTCATCAGAATAATCAAAAGTCATGAGCCTCTTAGAAGGAATGGAAGAGGAGACAGGTGGAGGCACAAACAAACTCTGAGCGAGTTTTAAAGCTACAAGCGCCTTAAAAAAGACCCTGGATGAAATCTTGCCACTTTTCTGGGAATCATTTGAAAAGGTCCATATGCTTGGTCTTTTGCTTTTTCTTAAGAGGAACTTCAGCCCTAACAAACCTAGGAGCTTCTCCACCCTGCCTAACTTCAAAAGAGGAACCAGGTACTTCCTCCCTTACCAAATTCTGAGGAGTCCCCCTAGGCCCTTCAGATATGATAAGCTGTAGCTTGCCCTTTTCGTCAGCAGCAGATGTAGGCTCAGCCTCAGTGGACGTGTGAATAGCAAGCCCCATGTTGGCTTCAAATGGGGTAGCAAAAGAGAAAGCAGGCTTTAGAACTAGATGATTCTCAGGTTCTTCAGCCAACCCTATGAAGACATATGACAGAGGCTGAACAGAAAAAAAAGTCTATAAACACATCTTTCTGGACTTCTTTTTGGTAAGTGGCTGAATGTCCAGGAGGGCAGAATTGGAAGCCATGGTTCCCTGAGCTAACAACTTCAGATACTGAGTTTCCAATACACAGATAAAGAGGACAGATAGTCTTTGGGTACAAAGGCCTGGAAAATATATGAAGTGTGTTTGTGGCCTGCGTCTAAACAGAAAAGGCACTTTTTGTCTCTCTTTATAGGGAATCGCTTCCCACACTCACATTTCCCATTTCTGGATGACATGTAAAACAAGTAACCAAAACAAGCAAAATATAAAGAAGAGTCCCAAAGGGGGTACTTATTTGCCTGTGGCTTAATATCTAAAATAAAGTGACAAACAATTTACGTACCAAATTCAAAAAATAGCATTGGACTGGCTGCAAAGAGGTTCTGAGGATCTGGTGCTCAAACATCACTTATGAGAGTGCATTTGGAATAATAATTAAAGTCTTCTCTTCATAGATACAAGGGAAAGGGTTTGATTCTAACCTTGGGTTATTGGCTAGGCTGAAAATGGCACTTCAAGGCAGTTAGGTTCATAGATGAATATTAGACTATCTACTTTATGCCTCAGACATGGGACATATGTCAGATGCACAGCTCTTGGAAGACCCTATGGGTTTGGTATGCTGGCTGGACTTGAGGCTATCTTCAGCACAATATCCCTTTTGTTAGGAATACTGTAACAGTGATATGGAAGGATATCTGTGAAAGGTAATCCCCTAGCTTACTTGGAAAAACTGGATAAAAACAGTTCATTTAGACTTGGAGAAGTTAAGCAGCTATATTCTGAATGGGAACCTTTGGAAAAGATGTTATGAGACATGAAACCTTATTTAAAGGAGAAACTTAACTAGTAAAAAGAATCACAGCTAGAATTTGTGTCAAACCTATATTTATCAAGCCCAATTCAGCTCCTACTGCAGGTTACCTGTTTCAGAAAAGCCTACAAACTTGAACATACCTGATTGAGTAAAACTGTTAGCTTTTATAATGTACACTGAACAAGCTAACTGCTGCACATTACTTTGCCACAAGTGCATGAGTGTGTTGGAATGGCTGACTTGAAATGACCGAGTCAGAGTTTATGCCAGACAATTCAAGAGAACTAGCATTAAGTGTAAAAAATGGTTGCATATTATAGGAATCTAGAGTCACAATCTCTCTACAAGGTCATTCTGCATACTAACAATGAATACTGAAAATGTTACACCAAGCTCGTACATATAGGCCTGGCATGAATTAGAATGTGGAAAAAGAAGCAAAGATGTCTGATGAATGTCAATCAAGCAGTAAACTACCACAAACTGAAAGGTCTAGACTGCACACGGATTATGTTGGCCCACTCCTTGGAAACGTGCTTCTGATTTTTACAGATGTTCATGCAAAGTCACTGGATTTTTATGCCTATGAACTCTGTTGTGGATGCAACCAATACTACTACTAAGACAGTTCATGTTTATCTAGATAGAGAGCTATACTGACTTTGAAGAATGGGGTGAATGAAATGAAAATTGACACTATAGATATCCGGCTGCTACAGTTCTTACTCAGTGGCAGAATGCTTATGTTAGGAAGACTGAGATCCCACATTCATTGGATAATAAAATTCATGGAAATAGTGTTTACTAAAATAGGCTTTCGATAAAAGTGCAAAGTTAATAATAAATGTACCTGAAGATACAGTTTAAGTGAGAAAATGGAAGTTATGTACTTACTATAACAATGAATCGTTTCATCCTAGATTATCCAATATGACTGTTGAGTTTAGAGCTGTGCATCATATCTGATCTGGCCATCTGCTAGTGCTTTCAACCTCAAGCTCTTTTAACTTCTTCCCTCCCATAATGTCCTGAGCTTTTCCTAGCTTCAGTGCGAGTTTGACAATTGGAAGATTTATTCCCTAAAATTGTACACACCCACAACCATATGCAAAACAAGAGGAGGCAGGGAGGAGTGGGATCTAACTCCTGTTGCTAAACTGTGACAAAAGAGACAATTTGGTGGGGGGGAAGGAAGGTGGGGGGATGTTGTTTCAGATGGACAAGGATGAAAAGGATCCAGTGTTATGATAAGTACATAACTTCTGTATGCTATTTCATCTGTCCAGCCGATAGGACTGTTGGGGCAGAATTCCAAGCTACCTTCGTCTTCAGTGGCATCATGACAGAATACCTTTCAAGACTAAAGCCCCAGAGTAAACCCTGGATCTAGTTTGTAATGCTTAGCAATGGTACAGTGTTGACCATGTTGCCACATCACAAATTTCCTCCACCAAAGAATTTCTGAAGAAGGCCATGAAGGCTGCCAAAGATATAGTAGAATGAGTTTTTGGTGTACTGGAGAGACAGCCATGTTATTCTGTGAGCAAATGAAGATAATGCAATCAGATAACCATCTAGATAATGGTTGATTAGCAATCCTTTTCTCCATCTTGTTTTGGGCAAAGGAAATTAACAATTGGGAATCTTTCCTAAAGGTTCTGGTTCTATGAAGGCAGAATCTTAGCTGCTTGTGATATATGCAGCAAATATTCTGCTCTATTAAAGCGATTGAAAAAGAAAACTAACAGATGAATCAGTTGCCTCAATTAGATTCTCAAGCTACTTTTGAGATGAAAGAAGAGTTTGTTCTTAATGTGATGATATCCTTATGGAATCACAGGATCATAGGAGGTTACTAGACTAATGGCCCTGGGGCCCTTTACAAGCCTAGCCAAGAGTTTATTCCCAAAAAGAAACTTCAGTCAGCACCTGTTGCCTCCTGTCAATGAGGGACACAGGTGAAACCCCTGGGACAAATTTCTGGTTTCCCATCCACTCACCAAGGTTGCACTTGAAGATAGTCAGCAAGGTGCTCTGTTTGACATGTATGGGAAGTCTGTTCCAAAGATGGGGGCAGCCTCTGGGAGACAAACGTGTCTCTCCAGCAGGTTCTGTTGATGCTGCATATTAGATTCAGGTCTTTCAAGTGAGTAATACATAAGGAGTTATACTTATGGATATGGAGCATCTCTATTAGGGCAGGGTCTGAGATTGCCTTGTAGGCGAGACACAGATCACCCCTGAGCAATCTGTACGATACCGAATAGAGTGATAATGATTTGAGCCTCTCCACATAGGAGAGGCATTGGAGGCCATGGATTCTGTTTGTGAGGTATTTCAGTGGCCTTTTCAGTTGCTGCAAATATTTGGAGAGGTACATACCAAACGGGGCATTATACTCAATTACTGGTCTAATGAGGGAGGAGTATAGAGAGGTAATAACCTCCTTTTTATCCAGATGCAATCCCTTTACTAATGAGATGAACCAAGTAAAAGGCTTTTCTGACCACTGCCGCTACATGATGGTCAAATGTGAGGTTGTTTTCAACCTGAGTGCCCAGGTCTCTCACCACAGGTTGTGTGCTTAGGAATATAAAGCAAGATGCAGTAGTTAACAAGGCATGGAGTTCAGACATCCTCCTGGCAGAAGTAATTTTAACCAAAAACAGAGTTTTCCAAGACAGAAATTTTAAGTCTGCCAAAAAAGCTGGATCAAATGGTGGTTTTGCTAAGGCATCTAGGACAAAATTAAGATCCCCATGGAGGAGAAGGTTCCTTTACAGCAGGATGCAAGAGAAATAATCCCTTAAGGAAGGTTTTGCACACCTTATGTGAGGCCAATGAGTAATTTTGAAGACCATGATAATAAGTAGAGATGGATGCCACCTTTATGGTAAAATAGCTAGAACTTTTCTCATAAAGAGTACAGGGGAAACAATATACACTGGATATGGAAGTGGTAAGATGATCCAAGTACTGAATGACAGCCAAACATGGAGAATTATTTCCATTTACTGTTACACATCTTATGAGTAGATTGCTTCTGGACAGATGACAAAATATGTATAACTATTTTGGAAAAGGAAGAGTCCTTGGTCATTACTGGAATTGGAAATAGTATGTGATTAGCTTGAGATTGTCAAGGTCCGAGTGAGGCTGATCAGTGGCATGAGACAGAAGATCCAGTTTTGGGTCTAGAAGCAAGAGAGCCTTTTTCAAGTGAAGCCTGAGCAGTGGCAACCAGATTTGCCAGGGCCACAGAGGGACAGTGAGAATTACAGCTGACTTGTATGAAGATGCTGTTTGAAGGAATGTGGGAATGAGAGGAACAAGATGGAAGGCATACAGAAGACTAGGGGGCCACTGACACAACTAGAGCATCCCGATGTGACTGCCCCCCTGGGGTTATCAGGTCAACATAACTGCTGAATTTGGTGTTGAATTGTGAAGCAAATATTTTGCAGCAAGGCTGTCCCCAGTCACTGAAAATCTGCTGAGACACTCAAGGCTTGAAGGACCAGTTATGAGGATCAAGACAGACCTGCCGAGCTTGTCCACTAGGTAGCTGACTCGCCCCGTGATGTGCTTTTACAATTAGAAAGCAATGCAAACCCATTGCTTATTGCCATATTTTCATTGCCTTCCTACAAAAGGGAGGTAGGATTTGTTTACTCCCTATTTCTTAAAGTACCACACCACTGACATGCTGTCTGTTTGAATAGAAAGCATTACATGGAAACTCCTGCAACACTAGAAAGACTGTTCTCATTTCTAGGATATTGATGTGAAGGTTGGCCTTTCTGTCTGTCCAAACTCCTTGGACAATTCAGCCCACAAAATGCCCTTTCCCCCTGAGAGCAGGTGGTCATGGTTAATATTGCTGCTAGGAGATACACTACAAAGGATCTGCTTAGGTGAACATAGGGGAAATTTAGCCACCACATTAAGTAGGTTCTTTACATTGGAGTTAAGTGAACTGGCACTGAAGGAATATCTGGCAATTGAGACCACTATGCCAAAAGCAACTCTTGGAGTATTCTCATGTGGAAGCAAGCATGGAGAATCATTACAATACATGCTGCCAAATGTCCTAGTGCTTTGAGGACAAAGAGCACTGGGTGAAAATCTTTTTGTAGGAGAAGCTCCAAAGTTGCTTTGATGGTGAAGACTCTTGTGTAAGAAGACTTACAGAGAATTTTCTTGTATCCAGATAGCAACCGATAAATTTGATCTGTTGTGCAGGTTAAGGACATGATTTTTTTGAAACTGACAGAAATACCTAAAGATAGGTAGAGCTGTAAAAGGTAATGTCTAGCTAAGTGTAAGGACTCTATGCTTTCTGCAGATTAGGAGCTAACTGTCTGTGTATGGGAAGACACATATCCTCTTGAGTCATAGATGGGCTGTAACTAACACCATGCACTTGGTGAACACCCAGGGCTCTGTGGGTGAGACCAAATGGTAACACTCTCAGGTGGTAATGATTAGCTCCTAGCTGGAAGTGCAAGAACCTTCTGGATTCCTTAGCAATCTTTATGTTGAGGTAGGCATCCTAGAGGTCTATCAAGCACATCCGTATGTTCTCCTTGAGACATGGGAGAATGGGGTCTTTTGACATATATATTTATGCCATTAACATCCAGAATTGGCCTTTTTTTTCATTGCACTAAAAAGATTCTTGAATAATTTCCTGAATTCTGTCTGGTCTGGTGGGACCTCCTAGATGGCTCTTTTTTGAAGGAGGATGTCAGTCTTCTTTTTGGTTGCTTTGCGCTGGCAGGGTGGAACATTTAGAAGCAGCTAAAGTTGATGGGAACAGTTTGGGAAAAGGGAATTATATAGCCTCCAGATATTTTCTTTCTCATTTGTCTTGCATGATGGCCAAACACATCTGAGAGGAGAGATAGACAGCACTCCCCATCTGCCTCCAGAGCTGGGCAGTTGGGTAAGCCTTCAAGGGCACTGGGTCTGTTTTCCAGAGAAAGGAACCCTGAATCTCTGATTCTGTGGACCCCCATAATCCTGCAATTGGTACTCATTGAAGGAGCCATCTATACCATGCTGTCTCTATCTGCGGAGGAGTCAAAGTACTGACAGTGGGGGTCCCAATCCAAAAAAACTTACAGCCCTTCTGATTCCTGTTAAATGATTATCGAGGGGTCTCAAATTTTACACCTACAGCAGATATTATCTTGTCTTTCTAGTTGCATCACAACAGCTTTTCCTTAACCACAGGTCCAAAGAGAGCAGAACCATCAAAAGGAGCATTCCTGAAGAAAGCCTTAAACCAAAAAAATCACATAAGTGAAGCCAGATGTGACATCACATGGTGACACCTTTACCTACCTCCATGGCTGCCCTGTCAGCCACATTGTGAATGAAGAGCGTGGAGAAGTTTGTGATGTTTATCATCATCCCCAATGTTGTCTCCAGCTGTTTCTTAGACTCCTGTGATGGTAGCTTATGTAAAGTATTCATAGCTTGTTCTGCTAAGTCCCTTTGGAAGTGATTCATAAGGGTTATGTAATTTAATGCTCTCAGGACAAAGGTATATGAGGCATAAGCACACTTCCTCATTCTGTCTCCCTAGATTCTCTATTATAAGGGTGGATAGCAGAAGATTCATTTGAGAGCTCTCTCTTTGCGGTGCTGTAACAATCAAAGTTTTATTTTTTTGTTTTATTTATTTATTCTTTGTGGATTAGTCACACTAAGCTTATGGCCTCTTTTCAAAGGAGACCCAATGTGGTATTTCTACTACTATGAGAAGTTTGGCCAAGGTAACTTCCCCTACTCTTTTTGATAGATGCTGTGGGATCTTTCACATCCAGCTGAACTACCACCAACTCAAGCAGATGGAAGCTCTGCTTCATGTCTCATCCCCAGGATGACACACTCAGGAGTGCAGCACTCCCATTCCCACCCCACCCCACCACTATGCTGCACTACAGTGTCAATAATCCAGTCACCTGGAGTGAGAAAAGAATCCACCACCTTCTAGTCTTACATCACTAAAAACAGTTGTACTACCTGTTGCTCCACTGACACTTTTGACTAGTACTGCCTATCTTTAGGTGAATGCAAAATCTCATCAGGTTTTAGGGCTATCACTTTGGTTGTGTCTGATTCCTGCAAAACCCTACTGATGTCCATGTCAGTAAGATGATCTGCCAGAATGATCATCCAGGAGATAGGGAGAACAGAATGATATATGTCAACAACCACTTCCTTATACTGAGAGGGCCATTTGGTGGCCCAGGATACCCTCTGTCAAATTCAAGGATGTTGACAAATAAGCCATTTTCATGAGGGAACTCTTGCAAACATCCAAGTCCATGTCTGATAAGACAGACTCTTTAGGGGAGTCAGCGTTTCCTCTTACATGTCCTTTCTCTAGGGCCTTCCAAGTGGGACTAATTGGAGTCTACCAAAGACTCTGTGGAAACCCTTAAAGGTATTTTGAGGATAGGAAAATATAATAAAACAGGAAAATCTGCTGTCTCTTTGTCTCTTTGAAAGCCATGAAGAGATGGCTGAGAAACAGATTGCTGTGTGTCTTAGGGTGGAGTCAGTGCTGATGAATGTTCTGTAGAATGTCTTGGATATGGTATCATATTCCTCATTACCTTGAAGGCCAACCTGGGGTCCACTGGCATCAGGGAATTGGACTACAGGGTGACCCAACCCTACCAAAGTGGAGGCAGGTGACAATGATGCTGAACTCCCAACTCCAAGGATCTAGATGGCCCTAAGACATAGATCCATGCCAAAAGCTCAAAGTGTGAGGACACTGACACCATACATGCTGGTGCCAAAACCAGTGCTGAAGAACTGACATCAAGAGGTTGGTCTCAAGACCCACTAGACATCATAAATCTCAAAGGCATGTGTGTCAGATGGGTCAAAATTGAAGCAGAAGAAGAACTTGTCAGCTACAAACATACAAGCTTCATGAGACAGACTGGCTGCAAAACTACCATTGCAGAGTTAGGCACTAGGGAAGGAGCTAAAGGTGGTGATGGTGGTCTAGCCCAATCTGCCCTGGAAGCAGAGGTGAATGGATTAATGCCAACACCATCTGTGTCTTGAGAAAAGCCCTCATCATAGATTCCCAATTAGCTTTAGAAGTACATCAAAAGGATCTGAAATTTTTTATTGAAGTAGAAGGAGGAGGTCTGGAAGAAATAAAACATGACAATTCCTGCTATGATGAAGGTTTGCTAAGGATCTTCAGATGGGGATTTGTCCCTGATCATGATAGTTTCAGATGGATGAGACCTACATAGCATATTTAAAGTACATGATTGCCAAGGTGAGCCAGTCTTCTCCCTAGGAATCTTCAGATCCAAAGGTGGTTGGGACTCCTCTGGTTTTCCTTTTGTAGGTTCTCTTTCCTTGCATTTTTCTCTTATTTTCTCTGATTTGTCTGACAAAACTGGTTGAGTGCTTGGAGCCAAAAAAAAACCATTCAAGATTAACTTATTTCCACATCTACCAGGGATCTGAGTCCAAATTCCTGACAGAGGGAACAATCTGCATCTAAATGCATTGGTCCCAAGTAGACCACACACAACTCAGGTCTTGGAGTGGAAATTTATTGTTATGCTTGTACATTTTTTGACAATCTTATTCATACTGTACAAGAGATAAGCTCCACCAACTTTAAACCCAAAATATGAAATACAAGTTATAAATCTTTTAACAGAAGAAATAAAATATTAGGCAACCAGCCTAAGCATAGTGAGGCAGAAAATAACTTGAAAAGGGTAAAGAAAGGGTTAATAGTTGAAATTTCAAAAACAGTCAAACAATAGAAAGTATCTAAGGAATAAGTAAGCTGGACTTTCAAAGAAAGTGACCTCCAAAAATTTAACAAATAGCACTTAGCTTGCACTGGAACGATCAACTATTTCCAATAGCAGCAAATGAGATCTGAAGCTAGAAGGGGAGCCGGGCATTATCTGAGGATAAAATAAAGGAGGCTGAGGCTGAAAGTGCTAGTAGATGGCTGGATCAGATCCAACAACTGTCTCCAAGCCCAACAGTCACATTTGGACAGACGGATGAAAGACAATGATCTGTTATGTCCTAAATGGATCCATGGCATAGCAGAAAACTTTTCAGGACCTTTTTCATACTGTTACTGTTGATGATTCACTTGTGAGAAGACATTCTTAATCAAATCCTAGCAAGATGCACAGAGACTGAACCGGTCTGTGAACTAGGGAAAAAAGATGATACATTAAGCTGCACAGTGGTTCCAACATATTTGGAATTAGCAACATATAGTGTACTTATTAGTGCTCTGGCTAAGAATCCTGTATCTGCAACTGCTTTGGAAACCATAGATGGTAAAGAACCCTAATTTGGACCTGTGCTGTCAGAAGACATTCTTCAGATCTGTCTGCTGTCATCCCATCCAGATATTCTACTTATGAAAAGCACTCATTTCCTCAATTAAGACAATGCTAGTAATGAAACTTTTATCCTGGGAAAGACCAATGTTGTGTTCTGAGTTCACCAAATGTCTGGCAGTTCAATCAGTCATTCTTAGAAAATGAAAACATATTTTTGAAATACTAAAAGAATGTGGTTATTTATGAATAATTTACTGTAGAAAATGTATAAAGCTTGAAGTTTCAAAAGATATATTACAGAAACCTCAATATGCCTACACTAAAAATAACTTTCTACAAGTTCTTAGCATAAGAAGGGATGTATTATCTTGGCTGTTAAATAGGTATTACTAGCTAGTATGAACCTAAGATAAACATTCTGCTTGAAGAACATTTAGTTACCTTTCTTTCAGGTTTGATATTAGCCCTCCTTTGTATTGGTTAGCTCCACTATCCCATAAGATCCAGTAAGATCCATTAGTTGTTCAGCAACTAAATTGTACACATTTATTTTGTTCTGCTGTTATGTCTATTACTGTTTAGGCATTATATTAAAGTTTTTAAAACATCCTAAGGTACTTGGACTGATCTGCATCACTGGAATTCCTTTCAGTGGATGAAACAGAAGGCCTTGCAGATAAGTGATGATGACTTTCTTTCCCTGGCAGCAGTCAGAGGTTATGTATAATGCCTAGCAACCACTTAGCAGTGATACTCATGCATCACAACCAAGGGCAATACTGAGCAGAAAAAGATACAAACACCTTCACACTGCTTAATCACTGCGCACCTCAGTCTAGGCTGAGCAAGACAACATAGCTCATCCAGGGTACATAACAGACTCACCACTCAGTGCTTAGCTATTTTGGATGTTCCATTATGCTCCTTTAAATGCAGCCTCTGTAGCCAGTCGCTACTATTTGTAAGGAGGTAGTTTTGATCAAAGGAAATAATCTTCACATTTGCCAAAAATGCACCAAGAGTAAACGGACAGGATAAGAGGAGGAGTCAGGGACCATACTATAAGACTTAGATAAGCCAAATAAAAAGCATTGAAGAGCAATGATTGTAAAACAGGACTAAAAGTAGAGTTCAAACTGTACTTTGATTCCTAGCATTAGATAATAAACAGAAACATAACGGACAATGGAAATATCTACAAAATAAGTGAATGCCACACACAGATTATCTTAAACAGGTGTAATATGATAAAAACGTATTTTTATTACGTGAAGATTCAGTGGCATCACAGGGAACTTCAAAGTCAGAGCCTTGTTCTGATAGAGAAAAATTAAACATCCTTAAATGCAAAATTTGGATTAGCATGTAATTTCAGTTATTACAATAAAGCTATGTACCAAGAGCAAGTGCTTGTAGAGAGATAACATTAATAAATCCTACATATTGTGATGTATACTTAATATTAAAATGTGATTTAAATGCTGCATATTTGAAAAATAAATTAGCATACCTTTTGACAAGAAGACTGAGGCATTTTAGCTGTTTGGCTAAATTCTGTGTTTCAGCTTTGCTGGAACTAAGTTCTCTCTGTAATTTGACTATCTTCTCCCTCAATGTCCTCACTTCACACTGAGACTGAAGACTTCTGATTCCTCGATTAGTTCTGGGCTGAGGGCAGGTCATTTTCTACAAAATAAAAATTTAAAAGCACAGTAAGACTTCTTTCTCTTGTTTGTACTACATATGCTATAGCAGTAGCTGGTATAGTTAGTACAATTGTGTAAGCTGCACTTAGCTATTAACAGTAGATCTTCAAATTCTTTATTCCTGCAGTTGCCTATTGGTTTCATCCTGCCAAGGATACAAAAAACAACCACCTTCAGAAAGCTCTAACCCCTTCACACACACAGCAAGTCTGACTGCCTAAAGGGTTAAGCCCTTTTGAACAGAACTATAAATGCAGCCAGAGTGACTAAAAACTTCAGGACTTTCTTGCTCCTGAGTGTAAAAAGGGAAATTAATCCTGATTAAATAACAACAAACAACACCGCCTTCACCACCAATAAACTGTTGTAACCCACACTAACTACAAGTAATAAGGGGTTTGGTGGGTGGGTACAGCTACTGAAGCTGTAAAGACTTCAAACATCTGCTGTTATAGGTAAATGAAACATACAAAACTGTACTATGATCATCATTCTCACTGCTGCAGTAGCCAATGGGTAGACTACCACAGCTTATCCAACCTGAAAGGAAGAAGTATAAGGGTTCAGGAGCTCCTGGCAAATGGTCCTAGCAAAGCCAGCTCTGAACCTGGAGAAGGAATCTAGTTTGTAGTGCTTTGTAAGTATATCAACAGAGGGCCAATCTGTTGACTCTAGAAAGCTTCTAGAGTCTACTCATTTCCAGTATGCCATCAAAGAAGCTAATGTCCTGGTGGAATGTGCCTTAATCCTGCCTGGAATAGTTTTTGCCATGGAAGGAATAACAAAACATAAAAGCAGAGGACAGTCATCTACAGTCAGTCTGTTTAGACACAGGTTGACCTTTCTTAGTCCCAGAATAGGAAATAAATAGCTGGCTAGCTTTCCTAATGGACTTGGTTCTGTCAGGACAGTACCCGAGTTGTCTATGCATATCCAAGGTATGAAGAATCTCATTTCCCTTGTTTTTAGGATCTGGGTAGAAAACTGGGAAATTGATAGTTTGATTCAAAATGAATTCTGAAACTACCTTAAGTATGAATGGTTAGTCTGCAGAATAACTTTATCCTTATGAAAAAAAAAAAACAGATAAGATTCCTCCACCATAAGATCTTGTAACTCAGATACTTTTCTTGCAGACCTCAGAGCAACAAGGATATTTTTCCAGGTAATGAAGCTTAAAATAGCCAAACAGGCAGGTTCGAATGCTGATATAGTCAGTTTCTCCAGCAAATAATTAAGATCCCAAGTGAGAGGAATCTGTTTACTTGAGGGTCTCATGTGTAAAACTCCTTTCAGGATCTGTTTAATAATAAACAGAGAAGAAAGAAAAATCCATGGCAGACATGCTGAAAAAGATGCAAAATGTGCCTTGACAGAAGCATAAGAGAGGCCAGAAGACAGTAACACACAAATAACTTTAGTACCAGATGAGTAAAATCCTTGATGGGATCCAGATTAATGACTAAGCACCAACTAGAAAATCTTTTCCATTTGCCAGTATATGACTTTCTAGTAATAGACTTTCTTGCCTCCTTCAGTATCTGTTGCATGTCCTCATGAAAGAGGTGCTTAAAAGGCATCGAAATTGAATCATCCAGGCAATCAGTTAAAGTTGTTTGATGTTGGGGTATATAAAACTCTGCTTGTCTGTGAGGAAGCTTGTGGTAATTGCCCTTGGCCAATTCCACAAGAAGGCAGAACTAATTTTACCTTCGCCAAAAGGCAGTCTCTATAATGATTTTTGGGAATTCTTTCTAAATTTTCAGAACTACCCTGGAAATTATTGGAAAGGGTATAAAACCATATATGAGCATCCTTGACCAGGGGAACTACATAACATCTGTTCTCCACACTTGAATTTTTCTAGCTGTCTGTTTTGAAAGAAAGTGAACAGATCTACTTAAGGTGTTCCCAACATCTACATCAATTCCTGGAAAACCTCTTCATTGGGTCTCCACTCATGAAGGTCTATCCAGGATCTGCTGAGCTGGTCTGCTGCTATGCTTTGCTCTGACAGTATGCAAAAAACCTGAAGAGGATAAAGTCTGGTGTCCCTTTGTTTATCTACTACATTACCATGGTGTTGTCTGTAATAACCCGAAGAGGACTTGGGCTCCAAAGAAGATGTACAGCCTTCATGGCATGAATTAGAAGTTATGTACTCACCATAACGTTCCATCTGAGTAGGTGACTTCATTTGGATGCAACCTGTGGGTATCGGATCCGACCTCGGATCCGAGCCGGCATTTCAAAAGCTTTAGGCTCCGAGCTCCTAGCTCCTCCCTCTACCCATAATCCCCTGCCAAGCCCTAACTGACCTCAGATTGAGTTTGCCTATATAATACTAAAATAAAAGTATCTAAATAGATGCATAAACTCTCGTTGTATAAAGGTCAGGGGGATGGAGGGGGGGATGGTTGCATCCAAATGAAGTCACCTACTCAGATGGAACGTTATGGTGAGTACATAACTTCTAAATCTGAAGTAGGCAGACTTCATTTGTCTGCAACCTGTGGGACAGAGTCCCCAGCTACCTAAATCTTGGGTGGCCATCATGGAAGGATGTTCCGGAGCACCGCTGAACCAAAGGATGCTCTTCCCTGGAAACAACATCCACCTTATAATGAGAAATAAAGGTATGAGACGAGGCCCAAGTGGCTGCCGCGCAGATATCATCCAATGGCACTCGGGACTTAAACGCAGCTGACGTGGAAACTGCCCTAGTAGAATGAGCCATAACCCTTTGAGGAGCAGGTCTACCTGAAGTGTCATAAGCCTGCAGAATACAATTAGCAATCCATCTCGATAGTGTGACTTTGGAAACTGCTTTGCCCAAAGCAAATTTAGCAAAGGAGACGAACAGCTGATCTGATTATCTATGACCAGCCGTTCTGTGAATGTAAAAGCGCAATTGTCTATGAACATCTAAAGAATGCAGCTTATATTCTCCTTTGTTTTTGTACTTGGGGAAAAACACAGGTAAGTTGATTGATTGGTTAATATTAGATTCCGAAGAAACTTTTGGAAGAAAAGATGGATTGGTCCTGAGGCACACCCTATCTGGAAAGAAGGAAAGGTAAGGCGGTTTGATGCATAGAGCCTGAAGTTCCGACACTCTTCTGGCTGATGTGATGGCTACCAAGAAGGCAGTCTTCCAGGAAAGGTACTTTAGATCTGCAGAAGCTGCAGGCTCAAAGGGAGGAGCAGTAAGGGCCTGTAGAACTAAGGATAGGTTCCAAGGTGGTACAGCTTCTTTGACTGGTGGCCTCAACAGAAAAACTCCTTTAAGAAAGGTCTTACAAAGTTTCGCAGTCATGAGGGGAGCTGACTCATGACCCATATGATAATGGGAAATCGCTGCCATTTGTACCTTTACCGTGGAAGAACTAGCCCCTTGATGAAAGAGGTCTGTTAAGAAATCCAGCACCGCAGACATAGGTGCTGAAAAAGGATCCATACTTTTCTGGACCGCCCAAATAGAAAACCTTTTCCATTTGCTCCGATAAACCTTCCTAGTGGAAGGTTTATGAGCCGCCACTAAAATGGCCTTGACAGGTGACGAGATACCGGGAGTCCTAATCAAGGATGGAACTGGAGCAGCCAGGCTGCCAATTTCAGGGTGTGTAGATTCGGGACCGGAAGTCCTAGAGGATGGGAGATGAGATCCGGGATCGGATCCAGAATCCAGGGCGGATTCACTTTGTGCGACCATACATAAGGGAACCAGGGCTGACGAGGCCAGAACGGGGCAATGAGAATTATTCTGCTCCCCAAACTGTTGGCTTTCTGCAAGAGCCTCTGCATCAGAGGTAGTGGAGGATAGGCATAAAGGAGACCGGGAGGCCAAGCATGCACCAGAGCGTCTCTCGGGGATTCCCCAGGTGGGGGAAGTAGAGCGAAGAAACTGTCGCATTTGGCGTTTGAGTGAGAAGCAAAAAGATCACAACAGGGTTGCCCCCAGACGGCAAAAATCTTCTTCGCTACCAGAGGATTGAGAGACCACTCGTGCGGGGAAAGAATGGTGCGACTGAGCTTGTCCGCAAGGATGTTGGACTTTCCCGGAATGTGTGTTGCTACAAGAAAGCGTTTGGTGGAAATTGCCCATTCCCAGACTCTCATGGCATCTCGACAAAGGGGATAGGACCTGGCTCCTCCCTGCTTGTTGATGTACCAGACTACCGACATGTTGTCTGTCTGGATCGCAATAGTCCCCGTAGGAAGAAGGCTGTGAAGTGCTTGCAACGCTAGGAGCACCGCTCTCATCTCCAGGACATTTATATGCAACGAGGTCTCTGAGGTGTTCCACGTGCCTTGGACAATCTTGCCCGCAGAATGCCCCCCCCACCCAAGGCGAGAAGCGTCCGTGGTCACTGTGGCTCGGGGGAATGCTGCACAAAGGGGTCTCCCTGCTAGAGGCTCTGGAGACTGGAGCCACCAGAACAGGGAGTCCTTGCATGCCTTGCTGACCGCTATTGGGCTGTTGAGAGAGGAGTATAGCGGGGACCACTGGACCTGTAGGGTCCATTGAAGAGCCCGCATGTGTAAGCGAGCATGAAGAAGAAGTGGAATAGCTGCTGCCATTGAACCCAGGGCCCTCAGGACCGAAGCCGCCATCGGAAACGGTTGTAGGACTGCTGTGATATGACACTTCAGGCTGGACAGCCTGTCTGGGGTGAGGAAGGCCCGCATTGATTTTGTGTCCAATCTTCCTCCTATGAAATCTATAAGTTGTGTGGGGTGTAGTAAAGATTTCTCCCAGTTTATGGTGATGCCCAGCCTTGGGGCTATAAGAAGGAAATAGTCCCTGGCTGAGCACAGTAGATGCCTTGATGATGCCGTTAGGAGCCAGTCGTTCAGGTACGGAAAGACCTGTAATCCCTGGAGTCTCAGGTGGGCCGCTACTACTGCTAGTACCTTGGTGAACACCCTGGGGACAGAGGTGAGACCGAAGGGGAGGACCCTGAACTGGTAGTGGCTGGCTCCCAGCTGGAAGCGAAGGAACCTCCTGGACCGTCTGTCCATCCGAATGTGGTAGTACGCGTCCTTGAGGTCGACAGAGCACATCCAATCGTTCTCCCGCAAGAGGGGGAGTATAGATTGTAGGGTGACCATCCGGAACTTTTGCTTGGTTACTGACAGGTTCAATAGGGAAAGGTCTAAGATCGGTCTTAAGTCCCCCGTTTTCTTTGGCACCAAGAAGAACCTGGAGTAAAACCCTGATCCGGTCTGATCTCGGGGGACGCGCTGGATGGCTCTTTTTACTAGCAGCTGCTCGATTTCGACAGCTGCTGCCTCCCTTTGGTCGGGTGGTACATCGGGGAGGCTGCGGAATCTGGGGATTTTGCTCAGGGGAATGGTATAACCTCTGGATATCACACGAAGCACCCAACGGTCTGTTGTGATTGACTCCCAAGAAGTCAGGTGCCTCGAAAAACACCCCCCGACTGCCTCCAGAGACGGACAGCCGGGCAACCCTTCAGGGCTGTTGCGTGGGTCTGTCAGAGAAAGGTTCTCTGGACCCAAAGTTTCTAGGAGCCCCTCTGCCTCTAGGACGGTGACCTCCCTGTCCTCCTCTGCCACGAAAGGACTGGTTATCCGGACCAGGTTGGGACTGCTGCGACTTCTGGAACCACATCTTCTTCTGTCCCTTTTGGTTCTTCGAGAAGGACCTCAGGGGAGCTGAGAAGCGGACTCCAACGGCAGACAGCGTCTTCCCGTCCTTCTCGCTCTGGACTAACGTTTCGCGAACAGTTTTGCCAAACAAGGCAGAACCATCAAAGGGGGCATTCGCGAAAGTCGCCTTGAAGGGCTCTGTGAAATTACAGTAGCGGAGCCAGGCCTGACGCCTCATGACTAGGCCCGCTCCGCTAGCTCTAGCGGCTCCCTCGGTAGCGTGAGAAAGTAGCCGCATAGACGTATTGGAAACCGCTCTAAGAGTGACCATACGGGTTGAATACACTTGTTTGTCCTCACCCGATATGGACTCTGGGGGGGATGCAGCGTACTCTTTAATCAGGTCCCGCTGCATCCTGATAACATGTGCCATGTAGTTCAGCGCTCTCAAAGAGAAAGTTGCTGAACTAAAAACTCGCTTCCCAATGCGATCCAGCGAGCGGGACTCCTTGCCCGGAGGATGCATAGAAGGACTCTCCTGTGCCAACTCCTTCTTCGTGGCTGCAGCCATCATCATGGCATCTACCGGGGGGCCCTTACTCCAGTGAGTGCGGTCCGCCGGGGGGGCTCAGGATACGGTCTGGACGCTTGGGTATAGGATCCTTCCATGCTCTGGTGGATATAAGGTCCACCAGAGGATCGGCAGGAGGGGACACCCAAGAGGTAGATGGGCCCGCCTCGAATGCCTCCAAGAACACAGACCCGTCTAAGGAGGCCTTGGGGGCAGACCACCCCCCCCGATCCTTAACATTTCCATAATATCTCCAAAGGAGATGTCTTCCGGGGGTGATCTTGGGGAGCCCTCCCCTTCATCCAAGTCTGTGTCTTCGGTAATGGACTCTGGGGAGTCCATGTGCCTCCTTTTGCACTTACGCTTCCGAGGCACTTCCTCGGGGGGACTGTCCGAGGAGTCCTCTTCAGCAGCTAGATGTTCCAAGGGAACTACTTGGGACATCGAGGCGGGCTGTCCCTGGGACCGGCTGATGGGAGCCTGACCCAACTGCAAGGGAGTGCGGGGTGGAGCCGTGGCAGGGACCGGGGGTCCGTAGTCCTCAACAGCGCCCTTTCCACTATGTCAAAGGCCGAGGGGAGCCAGCTTCTAAGCCCCGAGAGCCGACCCCACTCGGATCCGACGACGGATCGGAGTCGGCGCCGAAACCGTCGGATCCGAGAGACCGGTATGCTCCGACTTAGACGGAGCCGAAGACACACCAGCTCCCTCGGATCCGAGGCTCGCCTCGGCTCGAGAGGTCGGGTCCGAAGTACCCGAAGCACTCAAGGGATGGGTTGGATCCGAGGTGCGCCGACCTATCGGATCCGACCCACCCCCGGATCCAACTCTGCCCGGCACCGACAGCTCCGAACCCAGGGTGTGGGTCGGAGAAGGAGCCAAGGCGAAAAGGGTCGAAGCCCCTCCCGGATGGGGGGGGCTAAGAGCACTCCCATTTTCATTTGGGCCTGGATGAAACGCCTCATCATCCGGTCCATATCTGCTTCGCTCATGGAAAAGGTGGATCTAGATGAGGCCACCAAAGCGGACCTAGAGAGCCGCCTCAGGGACCTCATAGAAGGGCTAGCCTCCTCCTCCTCGGGCCCAGAAGAGAACCGAGGGGAGTGGAGCCGAGGAGGAGGAGATCTAGAAGACACAGGGGAGGCCTGTTTAGATGGAGGAGCCGAACTTGAGGTCTCGGCTCTCCGTTTATGGTGCCTCTCCTTGTGTCTCTCCTTTTTCTCTTTCTCCCTTGAAGTCTCCCTCTCCTCCGGCTTTTTTGAGGGAGGTTGAGTCCCAGCCGGGGGAGGGGAGACCACAGCACCCGATGAAGGCTGCTGGCTAGTAGGGGCAGAGGCCAGAGCCGCATCTGGAGGGAGAAGTCCCGCCAGAACAAGCTTCGACCTCCGCTCCCTTAAAGCTCGGGGGTTGAACCCTGCACAAATGGTACAACCAGATGACAGGTGTTCAACCCCAAGCATGACCACGAGTGTGGCCATCCGCTAGGGACAGCTTATGGCCACACTCAGTACATTTAGAGAATACTGCCTTATGGGCTTCAGACATCTTAAGCCCTAACAGGCCTAAAACACACAGTACACACAAACACACAAACTACGCAAAACCCGAAGAAAAATTAAAAAGATAGAGAGAGGAAGGCCTAACACATACACTCTAACTAATCAAATTAAAAAAGTTAAAGTTTTCCAAAAAATTTCGGTCAAAACTCTTATCTGTAACCAGGAGCTCGAGGAGTCCGTTGCAACTTGAAAGCGGCAAATGAAATCTGGGGTCAGTTAGGGCTTGGCAGGGGATTATGGGTAGAGGGAGGAGCTAGGAGCTCGGAGCCTAAAGCTTTTGAAATGCCGGCTCAGATCCGAGGTCGGATCCGATACCCACAGGTTGCAGACAAATGAAGTCTGCCTACTTCAGATTTATAGTTAACATTTCTTTGACACTAATGTGCTTTGATCTGTTTGAGTTGTCCCACAGTCCTTGCACTTGTACCCCCATTGAAGCTGCTCCCCACATGAAATCTGAGGATTCTTTCACTTCATATTGTACTGACATGGATTAAGAAAAGGGAGCTCTGGAATGAGAGCCATCCAATCCCTCCACTACTGCACTTCAGACTTTACAAAGTCCAAAACTGGAATTTGAAATTCTAGGGGGTGAGAATGTAAAGTCCACATGTTCTTGAGTTCCCAATGAATTTTTCTCATATGTAGACTATAAAGTGGTATCATGAGGATCATTGAAGCCGTAAGAACCAAAATCCTGAGAAATTCTCTGGCAGGAGATGGAGACTGACAAGAAAGGTTCAGGAATACTTCCACATAACTAAGCAATGAAAACATTGGGATTAATAAGACTAATGGTGATGAAGCTCATTCCTTTGTAACAACTGATAGTGCATATATTACTGACAGATATTACTGAATTAGAAGTTGAAGATTCTTCACATCTAGTCATTAAAGATATTCTTGTAATTGGAGATTCAGTTATTAGAGGAACTGATACTTAATGTTTGCAGAGAAGCTAGGAAGTGAAACAGGACTTAGAACGCCTTAATGTAAGGAATTACAGATATGTTTTTATTCAAGTCAGTACAAATGAGTTCATCTGTAAGGACTCTCTAACTGTTAGTAGGAAACTTACAGTCCTCAGATAACATAGCTTGTACAGGTGTTGGGACTTATTTTTCACAAATCACAGATAAAAATGAGAGTCAGGTCATCATGAATGAAAAGATTTTTGGGGTAAATACCTGAAAAAACTTCCAATCCTAATTTTGGGCACACATGTTTAAACTGGATGATATGCCCCTGTCAAGATCAGGGAAAAGAATTTTTGCAGCATATATTTTGTAATATTTGACAAACACAAGGCAGGAATTCTGCCAGGTCAAAAATTTAACAATTCACAAATAGTAACATTTGATGCACCTCTGATGGTTATTAATGCTAGGAAAATTGATAATTAATTTTTTTTACTGGAAAATTTGCTACATTCCCAAATGTTTGATGTTATTATTGTTTGTAAAACATGGTTAAAGAACAATGACTGGAAACCAGTTTTGTCAGAGTTTAAATATTTTTACTGTAACGGAAATTCTAATAAAAATCAGGTGGAGGTGTTATGATAGTGATTAAATCAGGTGAAGGTGTTATGATAGTGATTAAAGAGAGTTATGAGACCTGTGATTATTCATTGATAACAACAATACTACAGATTATACAATGACTGGCAATTAGCATTCTAAAATGTGCACGCTGATTGGCCAGCCCAACCAGTGTGCTCATTGTAAATCTGACATATACTAATGGAAAAAGGCATTAGTATATGTCCTAATTTTTTTTTGTCTGTGTGAGTACAGGTAGCAATGGAGAAAGGAAGATCTCCATTGCTTTAATCTCGCTATGTTATACGTTTAACATAGCAAGATAGAAGATATTTTGCTTTGTTAAACTCGTGTAACATAGTGAGATAGCTTTAAAAAAGGGAACAGAGATCTTCCTTTCCCTGTTGCTTTTTTTAAAGATATCTCGTTATGTTAAACTCGTTTAACATAGCAAGATAGCTTTAAAAAAGCAACAGAGATCTTCCTTTCTCCATTGCTTCCTCTACACAGCTCTGATGTACTGCATAAGCGTGGGAACACAAGTTCCATACGCATGCGCAGTACATCAGAAAAAGTCCCAGGATAGCGGAAAACCACGGAAGGGCACCACGGAGGTATTATACAAAGACATAATTTAAGAAAAAGTATTATTTTTCTTAAATAATGTCCTTGTATAATAGCAATAACCCACATCTGGGTGTGGGTAATGCTAGATTTACCCATGGGTGTCTTTGTTTGGTCACTCGAGCTTTGTCCTTGTGACCAAACCACACCAACTGTGGGTAAATCTAGCATTACCCACACCCAGACATGGGTTATTGCTTAATTGTGTAACAGTGACAATAAAGACAACCTTGGAACATGTAACAATTGCTGATGACCTAAAGGAGTTCATACATTTCTTACATGAAACACAGGAGGGAAGAATAATTGTGGCTAGGGATCTAAATTTACTAGAAACAGACTGAAATAACACTGATTCAACAACATTAGTAAGGAAATTATTCACAATATATGTTCAGGAACAACAATTGCTTCAGATTGTAAAAAGGCCTACCAAGGAACAGAACATCCTAGTCACTGTCAAGCTTTATCACCAGTGATGTGCAGTGATCATGGGATTATAAAGGTTAATTTGTTGCAATATAATTGTGCCTAATGAAATCTAAACCAATGCACAGAATATTAATAACATATTATATGGATGCAAAACAGTCACTATGTAAAACTAATTCGAGTGATGCCTTCAGTGGAAAAACTGCAGAAGGAATGTGGAAAGTTTTGAAAGAGAAATTGTTCAGATGCAAAAAATATCAAATAAATGTTTAACATCAGGGTCTAGTCACATAAGAGCAGAAGGATATATCTCCATAAGAACAAGGGTGGCGCAGTGGTGCAGCAGTTAGTGTTGTCGCCTCACAGCAAGAGGTTCTCTGGTTCGATTCTCAGCTGGGGTGCCTTTTGTGCAGAGTCTGCATGTCTTCCCTGCATTTGAGTGGGTTTCCTCAGGGTGCTCCTGTTTTCTCCCACATTCCAAAAACATGCATCTGGAGCATTTCTCCCCAGGCCTCCACTGAAAATGGGCTCTGTTCCAATCGGACATTCCTGGTAAACAAATGTTAAAATAAATAAAAACAAGATACTGGATTAAGGTGAGAGACAAAAAGTAAACAAAATGGAAAACAGGTCAAACTACAACTTTGAAAAATGAAATAGACAAGTTGGACAGACAAATTAAACACAGTGTGAAAAAAAGATAAAGAACAAATTGAAGAAAATGTATATAAAGTTATTGAACATGATAGGAAATCTTTTTATACATACATAACATATGAACTGGACACTCTAAATTGTCCATAGGTATGAGTGTGCGTGCAAGTTTGTGGTGTGGATGAAAATGTTTATAAAGTTATTCAGCAGGATAGGAAACCATTTTATAGATACATAAGATGTGGGTTGGACTAAATTGGCCATAGCTATGAGTGTGCATGCAAGTTTGTGGTGTGGAAGAACTACCATCATCTAGAACCAAGGCTTACATCACAGGGGGGCTAGCCCTGCCACATCGTATCCATCCACAACCCCCTTTTCCCTATTTCAGTGACACCCTAACTACATGTGTACAAATAGGGAAAAGGGGGTTGTGGGTGGATACGATGTGGAAGGAGTAAAGACATACAAACTGATACATTGTGTGTAGATTCTAAAATTTATTCTCAGACACAACAGACTACAGATATATTTACAACATTTTACATAAAGCAGTTTGTCTGCACAAAGGGGGTGATAAATTGTCCTAGTGACATCCAGGTAACCTCAAATACTGAAATCAAATTAGATTCTAATTAAAAATAACTATTCAAATTGGATCCCAACAAAACACAGGGAAGAGACTGAATAAGTAATAATGACCTGAGAACATTTCAGCAAGAACTTACATTACCATTATAACTATTATTTACTAAGTTGTATAAACATGGGGAGATTCCTCAAAACTGGAGACATGCACTTGCTAAACCTGTCTTTAAGGGAAGTGGGAGTAGGACAAACTAAGAGTCATACAAACCCTTAAGTTTACTTTCATATTGTTGTGGAAAAATAATGGAGTAGGTAATATTGGATAAGTGATTGTCAGAATTGGAAAGGTTGGAACTTGAAACTATATATCAGCATGCATATGTTGAAAATATATCTGTTACTACCTGTAACATGATGTTCTATAACAATATAACAACAGCTATGAATGAAAAATTGTGCTGTGCTGTAATTTATATAGATTTAACTTCAGCATTTAACAAGGTCATATTCAAAACACTAATCAATAAATTAGAACAATTAGGTATTGATGTACTCTTGATAAGATGGACACCTGCATGGCTTACAAATAGGACATGTCAAGTATCATACAGCAATTGGACAGGTGAAATTTGAGGTTACAATCAAGATCTCCCACAAGGCTCTTTCCTAGGCCCATACTTGTTTAGATTGCATCTTTCACATCAATCTTTTTCATCTGAGGAGTTCTACATTTTATATGTGGATGACTAGAAAATGGGTAAGCGGATTATATGTGCTACAGATAAGCCATGTCTGCAGAAGAACTTGACTAAATTGACTATATGGGCACAGGAGAATAATATGCTGATAAATACATCAAAAACTAAGCATATGCAATTTGGGAGGCATAAATTAAAAGGTGAATATTTAATCTAGCACAGAGTGATTGAAACTGTAGACTCATTTAAAGACTTTGGTATATGGGTAGATCCAGCTTTGAGGTGTTCTAATCATATCAACTAATTGCTTAATGATAGTTACACAACTATAGGTTGTATAGAAACATTTATAAGGTCTAGGAAAAATCAGAAATGATGAAGTCATGGTATGTTAGTTACATTATACCCAAACTTTAGTATGGAATAAAAATATGGCAACCTTATAAGAAAACAAGCATTAGTAAACTGGAAACAGTACTTCAGAAATATACCAAGGACATCCATGGATGTGAAAATTTAAGTTATTAT
>NC_056731.1:801550224-801617724 GCF_019279795.1 Protopterus annectens | reverse complement strand
CTTCTGCCAGCAAACTTTCATCGGATCTGTCAGTACCAGTCAGACCATTACCTAAGCTGGCTAGGAGGTCGGAACTGAGAGCATCTTGGTCCCATCCATCCTCTCCTTGGCCCATGTTTTCTCCAGAACCAGTTAGCCAAAGATTACATTCTCCAGTTTTACATGAAATTAGATTCTCCAGGTTTTCTTCATTGGCTTCATCTACTCAATCATCTAGGAGCTTAACAGAGTACGACATTGACCGGATGATGAAAAAGTTCTTGAGGGCACAGATCTTGCCTGGAGTTCTGTCAGTACTGTCCCCAGGGAATGTACTAACCTTTAGCCACTCTGCCCCTCCTCTTCTTTCACCTGTCAGCCCATCCTTTGATTCCAACAGTTTTGGATCCAACTAATCCCAAAGCATCTCTGTCAATGATGACATTTCAATCATCTTCAACAACAGCTTCTCTGTCCTTCTTAACTCCAGTACCGTCAGATCAGGAAGGGACTTGGAGCTGTAGCATCATGGCCAGGTTCTGGGGGAATGGTTCGACTCTGAGAATCTCAGAGCTATCTCTCCCCAGACAACTCAGGTCTGACATCAGCCTTGAGGCTGTAGTCCAGTTTTCTCTCTCTTTTTCGGATCCAGGGAAATCCTCATTTCTGGCAGCAGCTACAGCTTTTGAGGTTGTTGAAAGGATTTTGGATTTACCCAAAGCAAGGATGCTTTCTCCTAGATCAGTTCTGCCCAAGTCCCAAATAGATCCTGCAATATCATCTTCTTCTTCTTCTCATCCTGCCAGACGGGGACATTCAGCAACAGAGTCTTCTGAAATGACTTGTTACGTCAGCTCCCAGTCTGATTCTGAACCATCTGTCCTCCCAACAGAATCACTTCACAGGAAACAGAAGTGAAAGTGTAATCACTTAGACACCTCCCCAGAGTCTTTCATGGAGGATACAGACTTGGATGAAGGCAGTGGTTCACCCAGGTAACCTTAGGAAGGTGTCAACTTTCTTGAAATTCTTGACCTCATGAAACAAAGAGGGGGATGTTCCACCAAAGATCCAGCATCAGATGAATCTGTATTTTATGAATCCTTTGATTCCAGCACAACATCGTTCTGAGTGGTACCACCCATTGACCCACTAGTCGACATCATGGTGCAACAGGCTTGGGTGGACTCTGATGTGGTGTATCCCATTCCCAAGAAACCACATATGATTTTGGCAGCTCCAAAGGATAGGAAACATCGGAGTAAAGGTCCTCCAGTGTATGCCATGGCTGTAGCAGCAGCCACAAAAAGAGGAGTTGTCTGAAAAGAGTTTCCTCTGTCTATCCCCTTAACAGGGAGTCTAGGGCATTGGACAGGTTTGGGAAGTGGACAAACTCAGAGATCTTTGCACTCAGGTTACTGAATTATCTAGTTCATGTCATCAGATTTCAGAGGGACTTCACTAAATAAATTACTAATTCTTTTTCTGGAGCTGTGCCTGCAGATGCCAAAAAGCCATGGACTCCTAGCAATCAACTCTGCAGTCAGCCTCCAGTGTAGCCATGCAACTCATTTACAACACAACCAATGGCTCATCCAAAGCAGCAAGTGCAGTTCTTATGGTAAGACCTGGATGCATCTTTGTGATTTTTCTGAAAGCTTCAAGATAACCTTCATCAATGCCCTTTACGATGCCTCCATACATTTTGGGCCCAAAGTGAAAGACACTTTGACCAGGAGCCAGTAGAATGATAAGACTCTCTCTACAATAGGAATTCATTTTTCCATGCCTCAAAAATCCTACTCCAGAAATCAGAGGACTGGGAAAAAGATGAGGTTTCACAAGTCAGAGTTTTTACCAGAATTCTCCTGGTGATAGACCTCCACATAGCAGAGGTGGATGGAATCCCAATGGAAGTCACTTTAGAGGTCCTATCAGCATCTCTGAAGGGTTGCCTGACTGCTGCACTCTGGAGGCAGTTGGGAGATGCTTATCTCTGCACCCCCAAGCCTGTCAAGATTTAACAAAAGACACACGGGTTTATAATATAATCTCCAGAGGCTACTCCATTCCTTTCACTTGTCCTCCCATAAAAAAGAAAGTGATTCCCAGCATTCCACCAAGTCAGTGGGAACCAGCAGCAGTAGGAATTTCCAAGATGACAGAAAAAAAAACAATCATACAGCCTGTCCCCAAAGACCAACTAGAATCCAGAGTATACTCAATGTTCTTTTTGGTGCCAAAAAAAACAGGGGACCTTAGATGATTTTTGGATCTCAGTCATCTCAACAAGTTTGTAAAACAGACAAAATTCCAGATGGTCACAATTCCGTCCATATTGCCTTGTCTGAAGAAGGATGATTGGATGTGTGGCATGCAAAAACAGAGAAGCAAGCCAAGAGATTTCTCCATTTCTGTCTGTGAGCCAATTATTTCCAATTCAGAGCCCTGCTATTCAGTCTCACCACATCCTCCAGGGTGTTCACCGAGATAATGGCAGTAGTAGCAGCACACTTGCACACACATGGGAACTAAGTTTCCCCCTGCCTAGATGATTGGCTCCTGACTGTTACATCCAGGCATATTCTGGTACATTATCTGGACCTTCTACTCCAGTGTTTACTGGATCTAGGCTTAACAGTGAATTTTTACAAGTGTCAATTACATCCAACACAACAGAAAGAATTTATTGGATGATAGCTTGATACTACTTTGCATATTGTCAGTCTTCCACAACACAGAGCTTGCTCTTTGCATTAAACAGCCTCACAGGTAACACATTATCCCCACCCCCATCAAGATTAATACTACGTCTTTTAGATGTCATGGCTTCCTCATTTCTAATGATTCCAATAGCTCATTACCATATGAGGATTCTTCATTGGACAGCAGCAGTGCAGTGGTCTCAGAAATTCTATCCTTTACATGCCAAGATTCAACTCACTAGAGTTTGCAGACAATTTATCAGTTGGTGGATTACCTCCCCTCAGCAACAGAAGGACAACCTTTTCAGACAGATCTACTAATAGTGGTAGTGACCACAGATACCTCCCTTCTTGGGCAGGAGGATGCATTTTTGAGGGACAATAATCCAAGGTACATAGTCAAGTTTAGAAGCCAACCTTCACATCATTGTCTTGGAGATGAGGGTGGTCCTCCTAGCATTGCAGGCTCTTCAGGATGTCCTCCCCAGAGGTGTGATTTCCATACAGACAGACAACATGACTGTTGTTTGGTACATCAACAAGCAAGGAGGAACTCATTCCTACCCCTTATGTCAAGAGGCTATGAGGGTTTGGCAGTGAGTCATGTCTTCACAACATTTTTTGATAGCAATGTACATTCCGGGGTGTTCTAGTGGGCAAGTTGAACAGAACTATCCTAACTCCTCACAAGTAGTACTTCAATGCACTGGTGGAAACATTAATTTTCAGCTGCTGGGGCCAACTTTGCTACTACCTCCTACCTCAACAACAAGTGCAGCAGTTAATTTGTCTTAATCCCTCCACAGGGACAATCACCAAGGGACATAATTGGCCCCCTGGTCTTCTGTATGCCTTTCCTCCATTACCACTCACAAATTATTTCAGAAAGCCAGTCAGTGCAAGGTCAAAATAATCCTCATTACTCTCTTCTATCCAAAACAAACATGGTTACCCTTTCTGTAGCCTCTTCTAGTACATCCCCCATGGATGCTGGATCAGTATCCAAATCTTCTATCCCATCCATCCAGATTGCCTCCTCCAGATCAGACTACCATGAAAATAACTGCTTGTTTCCTCCAATTTTGACAATAGCCAGAGATGTTAGGATTCCCAAAATAGTTGTTGACATAATATCAGCTTCTCAGACACCTGCTAAGAAAAAGGTTTAAAACAGTAAATGGAAAAATGTTTCTTTTTGGGCAATAGCTAAATGCTTGGATCCATTCTATGCTCCCATACCATCCATTTTGGAATTCTAAGCTGAACTCTTTTAACAGGACTCTAGCTATCAAAGTTCAAAGGACAGCAATTTCCAATTTTCATACTGGACAAAATGATACTTTTGTGGCCTTTTTAAAAATTTCAAAATCCTTTCTTAGAGGAGCCTTTCTGTTGTGCCCCCCATTATAGACCCAATCCCTCCATGGGATATTACTATTATATGCTCCAAACCATACTAAACTTCCTTTTGAACCTGTGGCCATGATATATATCAAATATTTGAAATGGAAAACAATTTTCCTAGTCGCAATGACTTCTGCCAGACAGATTTCAGAACTACAAGCATTCTCATGTAAACCTCGTTATTTGGTTTTCTGTCCGGATTAATGCATTGTTTCTTCCAAAGGTGGCATCCATAACTAATTTAAACCAATCCATAGAATTACCAGTGTTCTTTCCCAAATTGTTAGACAAAGAAGAATACATACTGTGCAAGCTACATGTTCACTGTCAGCTCAGGTTATATATTTTCATTGGATGAAACAGTTAAGAAAATCTGATAACTTTTTATTGCCTACTCATAAGCTAGACTTGTTAGAGCTGTTACTGTCCAGATGGCTGTCAAATTGTATTGCATTTGTCTATGCTATGATGGGTTTAAATTTACAGTCCAAACCAAAGGCTTGTTCAAGCAGAACAGTAGCTATCTCAATAGCGTTTTCTAAAAGGCTACCCATTGATGACATTTGTGCAGCAATAACTTGGTCCACTGTGCATACTTCTGTTATTCATTATAAGCTGGATGGGCAGTCCAGGTCTCATTCCTCCTTTGGCTTCACCATATTCAGAAATATCCTTCCTTGATACTATCCAGAAAGACAGCTTGGGAATCTGTCCTGTATGTTAAATCAGACAAAAATAGACAACGATGGATATGAAGGTTATGTACTTACCATAACGATAGATCCATGGCAGCTGTTTTTTACCAGTTCAGTCTCACCTCCCTCCAGCCCCTTGCCAAACTGATATATTTATAGATAACGTCAAGATGATGGAGTGGTTGCCACACCACACCGTGTCTGCAACCGGTACTGCCTCACAACCTTGGCCATTTTTCTGTAGTCCCTTTCAGTTTTGGATTTAGAATCTGTATTATTTTTTCATTAATAGGTCTGAATACTTTGACATAGGGCAAACTTGATCTGAGGTATTAGGCTGGAGTTCAGGAAATTGTGGTTAGTGGAAGAGTCTGAGTCCTGGAACCATGGAAACTTCAAATTTTGTGCTTAGGTCAGATCCAATCAGATCTGACGTCCCATATGTTGAACCAAACAACATATATATGTCTTTATGATAAGTTCATAACTTTCATTTTTAGCATCATTTTGTAAATGTAATGTTCACTGTTTCAGAAAAAATATGGAGTTTGTATGGGACAGAGCAATATTTTGACAGAATAACAGTGACAGCTGAGACCTATAGTCAGTTACTGAAAATAATCCAAAAAACGACAATGGGATTTAGTTCCGCAGTAAAATTTATTACACTGACTTAGCGCCTCGGCCACAACAGCCTTCAAAGAGTACAAAATTACAAAAAACACATTCCCCTATTTATACATCATCAGCAATCATTTAATAAATTAATCAATCAGTTAGACAGATACTTTAAAATTTAAGGCAAACTTCCCCAATTTACTTCTCTATTCAAACCTCTTGGTGTTAATGTGTCAAACTTCAATATGAAAACAGTTTCTTTATATAATAAAACATTTTTAATTAATCTTTCATCCCCCTTCCTGATAAATACTTCTTCCAAAATTGTAGCTTGTAATAAATTAGCATCATTATGATGTTTTTTCCAAAAAAATGAGATGAAATATGACTTTCCAGTCTGTTTTCTAATGTCTCTTATGTATTATTAGTTACTGAAAATAAGCCTGCCATGCTTTCAAAACAGCAGTTTGAATGTAATATATTTGGAAAAATGAAACAGAAAAAATGGCTATAGATGACATCATATTCATTTTGCTTTTCAGTTTTGTGTGCTTACCAACCCAAAGGAAATCAAAGGCAAATGGAAGGAGTACTTTCAGCAACTTCTGAATGAAGAAAACACCACAGAAAATGTAGTACCTCAGACACACCCTACAATGAAAGAAGAAGAGGAGTCTACCCAAGAAGAAGTAAGAACAGCACTAAGGAAGATGCCAGGGAAAGACGAAGGGTCAGATGAGGTCAGGGTAGATATGGTCAAGATGTTAGGTGACATAGGGGACAGATGGCTTTTCAGGGTACTCAAAGTAAGGAGAGAAAGGTATATCCCAGATGACTGGATAATAGGCATGCTAGTGCCAGTATACAAGAACAAAGGGAACATTTATAACTGTGGGTAGTAGAGAGGTATCAAACTCCTGTCACGCTGCATGAAAGGTCTGGGGAGAGTGATTGATTAATGAATACACAAAGTAGTAGTAAGTAAGATGGGATATGAGCAGTTCAGAGTCAGATCATATATCAGCACAACCGACCCGATGTCTGCAGTGAGACAGATAGTTGAGAAGAAGCTAGAAATTAGGAAAGAGTCCAACTGGGCATTCCTAGACCTGGAGAAAGCATATGACAAAGTCCCAAAAAAGCTGATTTGGGCAGCACTGCGGTAGTTCAAAGTACCAGAAACATTGGTAGAATTAGTGCAGGCTATGCACAAGGATACAATGGCTCAAGTACTAACAGTATTTGGTCTCACAGAGGATTCCCAGTGGGAGTGAGTGTGCAACAGGGTTCAGCTCTAAGCCTACTACTGTTCATACTGGTGGTGATGGACTACATTAGCAAACATGACAGAGAACACAATCAACAAAGTTGCTTTATGCAGATAACATGGCATTACAGGCAGACTCTGAGCAAGAATTTCAGCAAATGATAGGGGATGGAATGCAAAACTGAAGGTACATGGGATGAAACTGAGTGGAGATAAGACAGTTGTAACGGCAGCAAATGGAGGAGATCAGAAGAAGCTGAGTACAGAGACTGAAGGGAAAATAGTGGAACAGGTTTACAGCTTCAAGTATCTGAGAGGGGAGGTTGACGATAAGTGAAGTCTGAATGAGGATGTCAAAGCTAGAATCAGAAGGGCTGCATCAACCTCACACACAATCAGGAGTAGTGTGTGATAGAAGAATGCCATAAAAGCTGAAAAGTAAGGTAGAAAAACAGTGGTGCAACCAGTACTACTGAATGGTACAGAAAACTTGGCAGTGAAGGCAGAGCAGCTGAGGAAGTTAAAGGTGATGGAGATGACGTGCCTCAGATGGGTGGTAGGATGCACACAATAGGAAAGCAGAAAAAATTAGGGCATCAGAGCAAAAGCCAAAGTAGTTCTAGTTTCAGAGGTCAAAGGGAACACATTATGATGGTTCAGGCACATGTGCAGAAAAGCGGAAGACAATTTGGTGAAGATTTGGAACAGACAGAAAGAAGGCAACAGGCATCCCGGAAAGAGTTGGATGAATTGTGTGAGAGAAGACTTGCAACAGTCAGGTTTTACTGTTGAAGAAGGTAGGAAAGTGGCATTGAATTGACAGAGTAGGTGACAGATGACATGATACCACCACCCCATGTAGAAAATGGGGAAAAAACAGAGTTGATTATGATGATGATGATGATAACTTCCTAACAGTGAGTCGGACTTCTGACCACCAGTTTTATGAAAAGGGTATTAAAACAGTGGACTTCTTTTCCTAATAACTACATTTAGAAGATCATTTTTGTTTCTCTACATATTTGACAGTCACCCTGTTCCTGGCTGTAGCTCATATAAGTTCCCTTTCCAATACTGCAAATGTGTTGTTACCTATGACTGTGAAATGGCTTTAAAGTAACCAGCTAAACTACGGAAAAAGTGGCACTTAGCATTTCAGTAAGCTTCAAAGTTTCTTGGGGCAAATGTGTATATCTGAATTGAAATATTTGACTAAATTCCTCACTTTTGCTCACATATCTCAGATCTGAGTGGTGTCTTTCCACTTGCACAAATAAGCACAGAATATTCAGAAGCTTGGGTAATCTCTAAACCAATGTAAATAGAAGACGTGCGTCCTCCTTAAAAGTAATTGTTTTCCTAGACTAACACTGACGTGTGGCACCAACTGACAAATTGAAGAGCAGTGTGTCAGCAGGAGTTCAGCCTAGTTTGTTTGTATGTTAAGTATGAGGCATACTAATAACCAGAACAGGTGCAATATCATTGTCCATTATATGGAAACAAAGAACTGGACCATGCTTCTCAGCTGTCCCTGTGATTTCACAGAACTTTCCTGATTTTGCCTTAGATTTTGTCCTGTCTGTTGAAACATGTTTAATTTTCCCATAAATCACTGAAGATTACAATCAGTCAATAATATCGCACATTAGAGTTTCATCCTTTTTATAGGAATGAAAATGTTTATTGATGCAAAACCTCTTAAATTAAGTGAATTAGTGCAATATTTAAAAATTGTGCTTGATTTTGGGCTTTTCCTCCCCCATTATTTTTGGCTTGAGCAAATAAATTGAGAGGTATAATCTATACTTACAGTGAAACACTGGTCAGGGAATGGGTGGGGGGTGTCCCTCCTCTCAGCCAGAATTTATCAGCAGCAATGACATTAGTAACCATGTAGTTTGTACTGAAATCTTCAGACAAAGCCCAGCTCCTATCTGATGGAATGCTGTGGTTCTCACTTTCTTTGTCATTCTTTCTTTTTTAAAACTAAATTAATTAATTGCTGTCCTTATTTAAACATCTGTAGACACTCACATCTAAAATTGTGTTCTCTGCATTGCTTACCAGCTCACATTCATCTCCATTATTCTATCTAGCTGTGTAAGGTGTGTGTGTGTGTGTGTGTGTGTGTGTGTGTGTGTGTGTGTGTGTGTGTGTGTGTGTGTGTGTGTGTGTGTGTGTGTGTGTACGTGTTTCTGCGCATGTGACCGCAGGCATGGGTCTGTGCATGTGTTGTTGCATCAATGAATATTTCTTCTCAAACGTATTGACAATGTGTTTTCCAGTGTTGCTCTTATATTATTTTTACTTAAATAATAGGAAATAGCCTATGTGTTATCAAGGAAACAAGGAATACTGATGAAAGAAAATAACTAATGCTTCAATGATAATTCTGTAGTCTACATCATCTTCAAGGTTTAGACATGGAAGATGGCATTAAGAGCAGAGAGGAGCTTAGCCTTTGGTACAGGAGGCCCACAATCTTTCATTTAATTATGAATTTAAGTTTAAAAACTGGAGTGAAACAAATCTCCCATGCCAACTAAAATCTAATTCCTAGGCATGGCTGTTTTATGTGCTATATGGTGGCAGTTGTAACCTAATATATTACATATTTGTGCTATTAATCCTACATAGCTCTGCAACTGAACCATTGAAGATATAATACTAGACTTACAAATGATGTCTCTCCAGACATAGTGAGGAGTGATGAGGAGTAAGACTATGGCTAGAGCACCATGTACCGGGTCTATATTACCATGTCGAAAGTCATGTTCACCGAACACATCTTAATCGACACAGTAATATCGACTTGATGACTTGACTTGTCTAAAACCCGAATGGCTGAGTCAGCGAATTTTTTCCCAGGGGAAAAAAATCGCTCGGCCATACAGAAAAAAAAAACACACTTTCAAACCCTACAATGGGGGGGGGGCTTGGCCCCCCTCCACACACACATGCACACACCCCTAACTAAATATACCAACTCTGAGATCGCACTACAGTGGGGAAAAGGACAAATCCTCAATGATGGTCAAGTGATTTTTTTCCCTAGGAAAAAAATTGCTGGCTCGGCCATTCAGGTTTTAGACAAGTCAATATTACTGTGTCAATTAAGACATGCTCGGTGAACACGTCTTTCGACACAGTAATATAGACCCCATGTACCAGCCTGGGCAAATGACAGCTAGTATTGTTCACCATTATGAGCAGCTCTAATGCAGATATCTCATTTAGGAGATCTTCATGTTTTGCTCCAGACCCTTCCAAATCAAGTGCCGTACAAGATGATTACTACAAGCTAAATGATAATTCAGTGATATACATTGGTACTGTGTTAAGAGAAAGCTGTGTAGTGCATGGTTGAACAGATGGGGAATGAGAAATATATCTGATTCACTGTTTAATGGCAAAGTAACATAGCAGAACTTGGTGACATTGAGGTGCATGACTGAACAACAAAGGACACCAAAGAGGTGCTACACAGAAGTAGGAACATTACACTGGCATCCCAGGAGCAGGACACATCTCACTAGAAGTACAAATTTGTTGTAATGTTTCACATAACTGTTAAATTATTGCATCCTGTCATGGCATAGGTCTGTAAATGTAAATTCTAGTACAGGATTGTCGAGAGTCCAAGTATTTACAGCAATCCCCTTCAACTAAATAATTTTATTTCTAAAAACAAAATAAATCTAGTTCTAAATCCTCCTCCATCAAAAAAGAGACTGACTCCAGATCATTCCTTTTGTAGGTTTTCATGGGATAAGTGCTTTCATCAAGAACTGGATCCGAAGAAGTTTACAAAGACGAAAGCACTTATCCCAATAAAACTTATAAAATGAATGATCTGGAGTCTGCTTCTTTTTTGAAGAATGATGATTTAGAACTGTATTTATTTTGTTTTTAGAAATAAAATTATTTACATGAAGGGATTGCTCTAAATACTTGGACTCTCAAAAATGCTGTATTGGTATTTTGGTTTGTTATGACACATATCCCCTGTATATGTCCAGGATGGATTAGAATTACTCAAGTCCCCACCTGTGGGTGACCTTTGATGGTCTATGTTTGTAAATGTAAGACAGCATATTGTTACTGCAAATTATGATATTATATTGGAGATTTCAGATCTAAACAGAAATATACTTTTTAAAAGTGCTGCTTTTATTAATGGTGCTGCACTACTACCAGGTATCAGACAGCATAAATCATATTATTGCCATAATATTAATATAGTATCTAGATGCTATATAAATAATATTAGTGGCATAGTATTAATATAGTATCTAGGTGGTATAATAAATCATGTTAGTGTCAAAGTATTAATGCAGTGTCAAGGTGTTATAATAAAATCACATTAGTGCCATAATTTTAATATAGTGTATAGATGCTATAATAAATCATATTAGTGCTTTATTATTAATACAGAGTCTAAATACTATAATGAATTATATTAGCCCCATAGTATTACTACAGTATCGAGACACTATGATAAATCATTTCAGTGTCATAGTTTAACACAGTGTCTATGTGCTGTAATAAATCATATTAGTGTCATATAATTAATACAGTGTCTAGATGCTATAATAATCCTACTATGCTAATGCATTGTATTTTGTTACAGCACTAGCAAAAAAGGGTGCTGTGTACATTTGAACAGAAGGGAATAATGCAAAATTGATTTAGTGTACTGCATAATGGGAAGGCAATATATTGCTATTTTGTGATAACAAGCACTATTATGTGTTACCCAAATGGGGGGGGGGTGCATAAAACAACATGTAGAGGTTGCATAAGAGATTCTTCACTAACAGAAATCTGTGCTGTAATGTGTATTTATTTTTGTGTCATCGCAGCAGAAAACAGCACAGATTTCTGTGATACATATTTATGGGGATGTGAAATAAATTTTACTGAGTGGAACAGTAGCATTTTATTTTGCACTTGATGATAACAGGGAAGCAAGATCTAGCATTTTTAAATTATTTTGTAATTGTAGTGCTGAATATAGAAAAGACAGGATGTAGACTGTTAACGGTCTAGAGCTATTCTCTGAGATCATGTGCTATTCTGTGATACCCACTTAGAAGATGTGTAAATCAATATGCACAGACTGTATGAAACAAACTGCACTAACAGAAAAATGTGCTATACTGTTTATTTTCTTTGCTGTTTTCATGTAGAAGATAGTGAAAGTAACAATATGTTGCAAAATTTATATTAATAACCATGGGATATGAAATTGATTTTACTGAGTAGAGTTGTTCACTTTGTGGTGAAGGTACATCATTTTAAAGGTTTAGCTGCAAGCATATGAAGAATTTTCATATGACTTATTGGTATCTAAAACATGAATATCGATAACTGGTAAGTCAGAACCCCTAAAAACACAAAAGATACTTCCTGCAGGGGGGTAGGATCCACCCCAGATACCCCTAAATGATATGTACCAATGCCACAATTGCACCAAAGTGAACAAAAGGAACCCCCCCAAAAAAGTGCACCACTAGCTTTCACAATACAATACAATACATTGCAGTGAAATTCACAGCAATAATACATTTTTGAACTAAAGCCACAGTCCATCAGTGCAGTGATGACCTGTGGCAAGCCTATTTTAAATGATTGCAGAAAGTGACACTTGGAATTGTGGTAATAAATATAAAAAAGGACAAAGATTGTTAGGAAGGAAGAAAGCAGTTGCAATGTCGGTTTTGGGCCTATGTTGCCAGATGAACTTCCTTATTAATATTAATGATAAATACATTGCAATTGCATTTCATACGTTTAGTAATGATTTAACAGATTCATGTAAATGGATACTCATTATATGTGAGATCCTTTGAATCTTGTATAGCTATATCAGTAGATCTATTTGAAATTTTATGCATTTGCGTACTGCTTACTAGAGAAGCTCTGCGTTAAGCAATGTGTTGCATTTGCATATGCTTTCAAGCCAATAGAAAAATGACAATGGAAAAGATGAAGGATCAGGAAGGGAAAGAATGATGTAGTGTTTTGTGCAGCCTTCTCTTGGATCTATGTTGTGATGAATGTCCATAATTATTTTGTCTGACTTCAAAGAGCTCCTCTGCAGGACTTTTAGGGCAGTCGTGTATATCTCTTTGTGTGGAGGCCCTATGAAAGCATACCAATGATCACTGTGTCCCCAAAGGAAGATCTGGCTTTGGAGGTCATATTCTGTTTGTAGTATTTAAATGCATACATACATACATATATACACATATCTCAAGCACGGGCATTAATGCCCTTCTAGCCTGACAATATACCAAAATACTTGTTCCCATAATAAGTGTCCAGGCTATTCTTAACAATATCTAAACTAGTACTTGCTGTAATGTAGTTTGGTAGTCTGTTTCATGCAGCAGATGCTCTCTCAGAGAACCAGTTAGTACACTTCTCATTCCTATAGAATCTTCTACATAGGTCATCTGATTAGCTACTACTTTGTGATAACCCCAAACATTCCTAGAGATAGTTGTCTCTAAATGCCCTATATACCTAAATAAGATTTCCTCTTAGATATCTATAAACGATACTGCACAAGTTCAGATAGTCTAGTCTTTCATAATAACTTAAATGTTTATATCCATTGATGCTCTTGGTATATTTCCACTGTATTCTTTCCAGTTTACTCATGTTTGTTTTCTTATGAGGTGTCCATATTGTTATTCCATACTCAGTTTGGGTCTAATGTAATTAACAAACAATGACTTCATCATTTCTGATTTCCTAAACTTTATAAATCTTTTTTTTATATAACCTAGTTGTATAACTACCATTATTTGGTTGATATGATTAGAAAAACTCAAAGCTGGATCTACCCATATACCCAGATCCTTAAATGAATCTACAGTTTCAATCACTGTGTGCTGTAGTAAATATTCACCTTTCAATTTATGTCTATCAAATCTTATATGCTTACTTTTTGATGCATTTATCAGTATATTATTCTCTTGTGCCCAAATGGTCAATTTAGTCAAGTGATTTTGCAGACATGCCTTATCTGTAACACATGTAACCAGTTTACCCAATTTCACGTCATCTGCATATATACTGTAGAACACCTCAGGTGAAAATGTTAGGTCTGAAAGATACAATCTAAACAACTATAGGTGTAAGACAGAGCCTATGAGACATCCTGAATGTAAACAAAAATTTCAGCTGTCCAACTGCTGTATGATACTTACCATGTCCTATTTGTAAGCCATGCAGCTATCCATCTTATCAAGAGCAAATTGATACCTAGCTGTTCTAATTTATTGAGCAGTGTTTTGTGTATGACCCTGCAAAAAGCTGAAGTTAAATCTATATAAATTACATCACAGCACAATTTTTCATTCATAGCTTATACAACATCATGTCACAGGTGGTAATAGATCTATTTTCAACATATGCATGCTAACATATAGTTTCAAGTCTCAACCTACCCAATTCTGACAATAACGTATTTATACAATAATACCTTCTCCATTATTTTTCCACAACATGAAAGTAGGCTTAAGGGTCTATATGATTTGGGGTTTGTCCTACTTCCCTTTCCCTTAAAGACAGGTTTAATAAGCGCATGTCTCCAGTCTTGAGGAATCTCCCCATATGTATATGACCTAGTAAATAATAGATATAACAGTACTGTTAGTTCTTGCTGAAGTGTTCTCAGGTCAATATTACAGCTACTGTCTCCTGCTTGTGCTTTGTTTGGATCCAGTCTGCACAGTTCTTTTTCAATATACTCTAATTTGATTCCAGTATCAGAGGTTACCTGGATGTCACTAGGACAACTTATCACCCCCCTTTGTGGAGCCAAGCTGTTTTGCATAAGATTTTGTAAATATATCTATAATATGTTGTGTCTTAGAATAAATTTTAGAATCTACACACAGTTTATCAATTTTGTATGTCTTTAATCCTTCCACATCTTACGTCTCTATAGAAAGGTTTCCTGTTATGCTCAATATCTTAATATAAATTTTCTTGATTTTGTTTCACACTATGCTTAATTTGTTTGTCCAGCCTGTTTATTTCTGTTTTCAAAGTTGTAGTTCAAACTCTCTTTCATTTCTTTTATTTTTGTGTCTCTTACATTAATCGGGTATCTTGTTCCTATGGAAATATATCCCCCTGACATTGTATGGCTAGATCCTGATGTTAAATATTTTGATTTTGTTTTTTTGCACTCAAATAATTTGTCTTTCAAAACTTTTCACATTCCATCTGCAGTTTTTCCACTGAACACATCACTCCAGTTAGTTTTATATAGTAACTGTTTTGCTTCTGTATAATTTGTAATTAATCTTCTGTGCATTGGTTTAGATTTCAGTTTGGCAGAATTGCCTTGCAACAATTTTTTTTATTTATTTATTTTTATTTTACATTTGTTGACCGGGCTAGTCTAGCTGGATACATGTCCATTTTCAGTAGAGGCCCGGGGAGAAAAGCTCCACATAGTAATACATATTTAATAGATACTAAAAGAATATAAGTTATACAGTATTGTTAAAAACAAATCAAAGAATTTAAGATAATACAATAAAAGTTTTTTTTTTTTTTTAGAATGGTATTCCAGTTCTGTAAGATACAGAGATAAATTTTACATATATACATATATTTGTATGCAATAGGAAAGGTTGTTAATATTTGAGAGGGAGAAGAAATTAGTCAGGGTTAGTACAGGTGCAAAGCCAGTGATTATTGAGATATGGTTTTAGATGTTTTTTAAAAAGTGAAAGAGAAGTCAGAGCTGTGATATCGTAAGGAAGTTTATTCCATAATTTCCCTACAGAGTTAGAGAACAAGGAGTCACCTGCTGAGTTGTTGGATTTAATAGTGTTAATAAGCAGTTTGTTTGAGGAACGTAGATTTTTGAGGTTATTATAAGGTGTGATAAGGCTAGAGAGAATAGGAGTATTGTTAGGTTGATACAGGGTCTTATGAGCTATTGTAAGCTGGTGAAATTGAAGTTGGTTAAGGAATTCAAGCCAGTTTAAATGTTTAAGATTAAGACAGTGATGGGTTCTGAAAGGAGAGCCTGTAGCAAATTTAGCAATATTATTGTAGGAAGTTGTGAGTTTCTTGAGGTTGTTTTTAGAGATATTAGTGTAAATGGGAGCGGCGTAGAGCAGAGTGGATAAAAGGTGAGTTCTAGCTATAGAAGACCTAGCTTCTGGAGAAAGATAAGGTTTGATTCTATAAAGGGATCCCAGTTTCTTATTAATTAATTTTATTGTCGTGTTTATGTGTGTATCAAAGTTTAGGTTGTTGCAATTGTTATTCCTAGGAGTTTAGTGGTAGGGTCAGGTGAGATAAGCGTACCATTATTAGAAGTGAGATTGAACTGTACAAGGGTGGACTTTTGGGTTGGGGTGAAAAGTAGCAATTTAGTTTTTTTTTGGGATTTAGAAGGAGGCAGCGGTAAGAGAACCGTTGTTCAACAGCGTTGAAGGCTTTTTGGGTAAGGGATTGAAGTTTGGTTGGTGAAGAAGCTGAGCAGATTAAGGTTGAGTCATCTGCATATTGAATACAGGTGGAGTATGGAATTGCTGATTGCAGGTTATTGATGAAGATAGAAAATAATAGTGGGCCTAAGATAGAGCCTTGTGGGACACCGAGTGAGATTGGGAGGTGATTTGATAGTTCATTTTTCCAGAGCACAGCCTGCTGACGATTACCAAGGTAAGATGAAAACCAGTTCAAAGAAAGAGAATCAAGTGAGAGAAACTTAAGGGTATGCAGTAGAAGTTGATGGTTGACCATATCAAAAGCTTTGGATAGGTCAATGAAGACTGCTGATGATAGACAGTTGTTGTTGCGATTGTTGTTGATATAATTTGTGAAGGATAGTAGGGCAGTGGTGGTACTATGGAAAGGTCTGAAGCCATGTTGGCAGTTAGCAAGTAGGTTATTTTGGAGAAGGTGGTTGAGTATCTGTTTGTGGATGCATTTTTCCATAATTTTAGCTATAGGTGATAGTAAAGCTATGGGACGATAGTTGGAGAAATCATTGGAGTTTCCCCCTTTATGAAGTGGGATGATATGGGAGATTTTCCAGACTAATGGGACATCTCCTTCGCTTATCAATCTATTTATCAGAATGGAAGTAGGGTAGGCAATGGCCTTAGCACTTTTTTGCAAGAATTCTGCTGGGAGTTTGTCAGCTGATGGGGAGATAGGTTTTAACTTTTGGAGAAGGGAGGAAATGTATGATGTAGATACAGGTTGGAGGTGAAATTGTGGGGGTGGATTATTAGAAGAAGTGGGCAAGTTAGATATATCAGGTGATAGGTGGCTAGCTAGAGTTTGGATGGTATCTGTGAAGAAAGAATTAAAGGCATTTGCAGTTTGTTTCGGATTCTTGGGGTTAGATCCCTGGGGAATGGGTGTGATCAATTGGCCTGGGTAGAGTAGATTATTAATACCAGTCCAGAATTTTTTAGGTTTTCTGATAGAGGTTTGTTGTAGTTGGAGATAATAATTCTTTTTATCTAGCAGGATGGTTCTTTTTGTGCTGTTTCTATGTTCTCTAAAGGTTTGACGGTCTGTCTGATTCTTAGTAGTACGCCATTTTGCCCAGTATTTATTTCTAAGTAGGATTTTCTGTTTAGTATTGTTAGTAAGCCATGGGGCTGGTTTGGCTTTGATTCTAATAGAATGATTTGGAGCATGTTGATCCAAGATGGCTAAGAATGTAGAATTAAAGTATTCCATGGCTTTGTTTAGAGGAAGAGTTTTTAATGGCGTCCAGTTACATTGATTAAGTTCTGCTTGGAAAAGTTCTGGGTTAAAATGCTTTTTTGTGCGTATTATTCGGAAGGTGTTTGGAAATGTTATGTTGGTTTTATGTCTGATAATATATGTTAGAGAATGGTCGCTAAGGTCATCAGGAAGGATGCCTGTAGTGTAGGTTTGCTGTGGGGTATTAGTAAGTATCCAATCTAAGGTGGTTGCTTTGTTATTCCTTTTGTTGGTTCTGGTTGGGGAATTTATTAGTTGTGAGAAGCTGTATAGATTAATATAGGTGGTGGGATTGGCATTTGTGCAGGAGTTCCAGTTAATGTTAAAGTCCCCAAGAATTATTGTTTCTTGTGGGATATGACTAGAGAGCCAGCTAAGAATATCCTCTAGAATATTACAATTGTTTCCTGGGGGAAGATAAACACAGATGATGTTTATGGCTTTACTTGTATTTAGCTGCAGTTTGGAGAATATTATTTCTGCACTAGGGTTTGTGAGTAAGTTAAGATTAAGTGTACTGATTTGTAGCTCAGTTTTATAGAGGATTGCTACTCCTCCTCCTTTTTTGGGAGTACGGTCGAGTCTGATAATATTATAGCCAGGTGGGGAGATTTCATTGTCTTTAATGGAAGGTTTTAGCCATGTTTCTGATAAACATGGGATATCAAATGGCTGAGCTTGTAAGAGTGCATGAAGTTGAGCAATTTTGTTGCATATACTGCGTATATTTAGATGTGCAATTGAGAGTGAGTTGGTAGGTTTGGTAGGTAGTAGGGTTATAGAATTATCTTGGTAGTTATTTGTTGTGGTAGGGAGATTGTTAGGGCTAGGGTTTGGGTGGATGGCGCCATCTAATAGAGATTGAAGGGTTGCTATAAATTTAGATTGTTGTGGCTTGCCATAGAAATCAAATAATCTTTTAGTTTTTAGGTAAGAGAATTTAATATGTGTAAGTCGATGATATTTGGCGAATTGGTAGCAGGGTTTGAAAATGATATTTAGGAAGTAGTAAAAAGAAGGTGTTGTTGGTGATGAGGTGTGCTTGGAAGGTAGTGGAAGGGTATCGTTAAGGGAATATTCATATGAGGTAAGGAGATAGGAGGTGACTAGAGGGGGTAATAAGAATGCCCAAATTAAAATATGAATTTTGTGGGGGATTGTAGGGATATACATTCTAGGGATTGTGATTTGAATAGAGATGTGGTAGGTTAGAAATATAAGTATTGTAGAGAAAAGGTAATAGGTTATGTGTTAGGAGAAAGGAGTGGTTAGAGATAGGTAGTGTGGGCAGGTTGTTGAAAAAGGGGATGGGTTTATTAATTATGTGTTGTATGTGATAGGTGCAATTAAGGAGGGGTGTGGTCTGTAGGTGGATAAGTGTAGGAGCACTGGGGTGGGTGGGATTTGGGGGTAGGGTAGGGGAGCGGAGTAAGCCCGCAGGGTAAACGGAGCGGGTATAGACAAGAGAGAGTTCTGTCGAGGAAGACAATCAGTGAAGTCTGAGAAAATTCAGCAGGTAAGTTTGGTAGAATGGGAGTTTGAGAGGGAGAAAATGAGGGAAAAAAAGAAGTTGGTGGGAAGAGAATAAAGCTGTTAGAGAAGTAGTAGGTAAGAAGGGTACTTGGAACACGGAGAGATGGTAAAAAAGTCAGTGGAAAAGCTGGCGACAATGTCCTAGAGGTAGGATTAGCAAGTGTAGCAACTTGGTATAGAGTAGCTTATAGAGTGACACCACCTAGTGGTCAGGAATTTAATTGCAAGAGCTAGGCCTTCTTTAGGCGATGGGATACTTTCAGGAGATTAATTAGGTGGGGGGGGGGTTTGGCTGCTGGCTACCTAGACTAGGAAGCTTTAACCTTTATAACCCCATGATCACTGCACATCAACAGTGGTAAACTTGACTTGAAATAACAGTAATTTTATTTAGGAACACACCCAATGTCTAGTAAGTTCTGTTCCCTGGTAGTTTTTTATTTTTACAATTTGAAGCAATTGTGTTCCTGAACATGCATTGTGAATAATTTCCTTACTAATGTTGTTAAATCAATATTATTCCAGTCTGTTTTTGGTAAATTTAAGTCTCTTACTAATATTATTTTCCTCTCCTGTGTTCCATGCAAGAAATATATAAATTCCTCTAGGTCATCAGCACTTGACTTTGGTGGTCTATACACTCCAACAATTGTTATATGTTCCAGAGCTGTCTTAATTGTCATAGTTACACAGTCTATAGTATTGGTGATATCACTGAAGATGTAATAATCACAGGTCTCATAACTTTCATCTATATCATAACACCTCCACCTGATTTTTTGTTAGAATGTCTGTTACAGTAAAAGCATTTATACCCTGACAGGACTGGTTTCCAGTCATTGTTCTTTAACCATGTTTCACAAACAACATCAATCTTATGCAAGCATAGCAAATTTTCCAAAACAAAAACTTTATTATTAATGCTCCTAACATTAACAACCATTAGAGAGTCATCAAATGTTGCTATCTGTGAACTGTTAAATTTTTGACCTGGCCAAAATTCCTGCCAAGTGTTTGTCAAATATTGCAAAATATCTGCTGCAAAAATTATTTTTCCTGATCTTGACAAATGCACACCATCTTGTCTAAACACGTGTGCCCAAAACTAGGCTTGGATACTCTGCACATTTCCTTTTTTTTAAAACAGGACATTTTTCCATGTAAGTATTCACCAAAAAAATGTGACCTGACTATCCTTTCTATATGTGATTCATGAAAAATATGTCCTACCTCCAGTATAAGCTATACTATCTAAGAGGGCTGTAAGTTCCTACTACCAGCAGGGAGTCCTTGAAATGAGATCATTTGTACTGACATGAATAAAAACAGAACCATACTGCCTTACATTAAAGCATTCCAATGTTTGTCTCACATCTTCTACTTTTGCACCTGGCAAGCATAAAACTATTCAATGTTCATTATCCTCTCTGCAAATGTAAGTATCAATTCCTCTAATAACTGAATTTTCAATTCAATAATATCTTTGCTGACCAGATCTGAAGAATCATCAGCTTCTAATAAAGGAATATCTGCTCTATCAGTTGTTACAAAGGAAGGATCTTCATCATCATTAGTCTTATTAATCCCACTGTTTTCATTGCTTATTACATTTGCAAGCACGCAGTTCTCAACCAGTTGACTCTGTACATCCACAGCTTGAGCCATGTTGTTAATGTCTGTCTTTGTCATCTTTTTTGTTACAGTAATGTTCTTCAATCCTTCCACATTCAGGTTTGATTTTTTTTTCCTTTTCACTTGTCCCCTACCTCTTTTTTGGAAACATGATGCCTTTTTCTGTAAACTGAAGGTCTTTTATAGAAAAACAATGTTATCATTCCTTGTAATGTGTGTGTTAGATAACAAAGCAGTATCCTTTTTAGTGTGTTCTCTTTTCTTTTCAGATATTTATCAGTTTCTTTTTCTTCCTTGTTATTTGTTGTGAACGTCTTCCTTTCTTTTTTTTATTTCCTTCTATATGCTCTGAATCCTCAGATTGCTTAATACTTGTATCCAGAACTCCAAAGTTGTCAGGGGCATTATCTTCTTTCATAGCAGTTGAGTGATCTTTATAGACAATAGACACATCCTTTCCTAAATGTGTTCAATCATCATCAGTAAGTCTAGATTTATTACTATTAATGGTAAGCATATCATCCAAATTTTAACATAAGGAACATAGATCTCCATTGTTATCAGGCGTCATCTTTAAATACACATAGCATGTATTACACTGTACAATATATTTGTAATTTAGCAAATCATTAATGGCTTACTCATTTAAGGAATCCATACTCAGCTGCAAATTAATAAAAATTCTAAAAGAAAAGAATAATCAAAGTCAGTTACCATAGAATTCAAAGAGAACTTAAATCAAATTTTATGAGAAAAATCATATAAACAATATACAACTAAATACTTAAGTACAGTGAAGTTGTTGCTTTGACCGAATGAGTTCTGAAAGTCTCACAAAAGCTGGAATTCCTTTACATCGTATGCAAATGCATACAGTGGATTCTGCTCACTATTTCTTATAGTCACACCTCTTTTTGACATTGAAGATTAATAAATCACAAACCAAGGCAGAATTGTTTAGATAAGCTCTAAATTGTCCTCTCTGCAGTCTGTGTGACTTTATAGCTGACTAGGTTCCTTAGGATGGCTAGAATATGCCTGTCTAAAACCTATCCCTTTCTAACAACAAACAGTGAAAATTAAAGGTAAAACAGCAAAATATAAATCAAAGTAAACCTTCTTGTCTATCAGCTATCCCTTTCCTCCTGCAAACAGTGAAAACAGTGGTAAGAAACAAAATATAAATTCAAATAAAACTTCTCTTACCAGACAACTCCACAGTCAGTCATAAACCAAGACATGATATAGATAAGCTCAAACTGAAAAACAGTGGTAAAAAATAAAATATAAATTCAAATAAAAACTTATCTTACCAAGCTACTGCACAGTCAATCACAAACCAGTACAGGATAGTTTAATGCATGAGAACCAGTTCTTGCTTCTTTGTTTATATACCATACAGCCACCATGTTGTCCAAATGCATGGCAGTATCACCCTGTGGGAGAGGGTCTGGAAGGGCTTGCTAAGATTAAAGGGCTGCTCTTGTCTCCAAATGCTGAATGTATCTCCAAAATACTTATGTGCAGATTGGCTTCAATCGATATTCATTCACCAGGAATTGTTCTGCCTTAGCAATGCCTCCCTCACCACTTCAAGTCCAGGGAAGATATGGCCCTGGTGACCGTCAGCAAGGGAACTAGGAGGAAAAAGACACTGCCTAAAAAAATGTTTGGCGTGTAAAACCACCAGAAAGAGAGTGACTTGCCGACTTTTGCAACCATGAACCTGACTGACAGGAGGCCGTGTGATTGATTCCATTGGGTCTATGTCAATTGGTTGAAGGACCAAATTGTCAAAACCCATACAGTTGGCAATATGGTTCAACAAACTGTTCTGACTGAGATTGTGCTACAGATAATTTGCCCTTTTCCTCACTATAGTGTGATCTCGGACTTACTATAAATAATTACCAGGGGATGTGAGGGGCGCCCTGCAAAAACAAAAACATTGTTTGTGTTGTTGGCGGGTGTTGTGTGGATTAACTGCATTTTCGACCATATGGTCTCAGTCATGGATTTCAACAATGTGGTTGTTCAGTAAACAGACATAGATCCATGTCCTTTAGGGTTCATCACAAACCCCACATGTGATATTGTGTATGTGGCATTAGGGAGACTGTTGCTGCAAAGATGTCCAAAGATTTCAGGCAAGGACTTATGGAGTGATGAGTGATATTTGATTAACCTTTTCTAAAGGTAAGCTTACTTTGTTTGTAAGTCTTGGTCCCCAGCAAACATCCTATTAACACTGTGTTCTACAACTGCTCCACTAGTCACTTTACAGTTTTCAACTGATGCTTAAGGAGTGGAATTCACAGAGTAATGACTACCTTGCTATCATTAGCTTCTACAGAATAGGGACAAATAGGTGGGGAAAATTCTGGCTCCCTGCAGTCTCTAGTCTGCTGCTGCCATGGCCATGCATTTGTAGAACACCCTGGGTTTGGAAGAAGAAACAAGTGGGAGAGCCTGGAATTGAATATGGCCTACTGCTTCCCCAGAACCGAAAAAAAATTCCTTGACTTCTTGGCTATTTTTATATGTGGGTATGCATCTTGGAGGACGAACAAGCATACACAGTCTCCCTTGGCAAAAGTAGGAAGAATTGTCTACACTTGCAATGAAATGATCTAGAACACTCATTCTTAAGCCTCTTAGCTATAGAATTGACTTGAGGTTGAGTGTTTTCTTGAGTACAAGAAAGAATCTAGAATAGTATCCTATCTTATCTGGTGATACTTTTTTGGATGGCTCACTTTGTCAGTAGCTTTGACATGTTTTGATTTTGCTTCTCTCGTTTGATGGGGTGGGATGTTGGGAAGAGAATAGGAGGGTAGACAAGTGAGAAAAGGAATGGGATCTTGTAGCCTCTGTAGATAATGCATCTGATCTATTTGTTGTGTGAGATGACCAATCATACAGGCATACAGAAAGATAAAAGACCCCCAACTGCATCCATAAGGTCACAAACAGGCAAGTCCTCTGATCTGTTGCTGTTTGCATGGTGGTTCCAAGGAAACCAATGATAGCCATAGTTTTGCTAATAGTTTCAACATTTAAAGAGGCACACACAGTGGGATAAACCACTGCTTTCTGACTTCTGCCAGATTGCTGATACATTTGCTGTTCCTGTAGGCCTCAGTTAAATCACAACTGTTTGGATATTTTCCATTTCCTGGCAAATGAGCAATGATGTGTTTGAACACAGATTCTAATAGCTGTTACGATCTTACTATTCTGTAAAATTCCTTTAGCTTTTCTCTCACTTGAAGAACAAACAGGTCTGTATCATAAAAAGGGAATTCAAAAGTGATGTCCAGAAATTCTTGATGAAGTCAGTAAAATGGAGCCAGGTATAACAGTGAATAGTAACACCACTTCCTACCACCCTTGCTGCTGGATGCATTTTCAGGTTAGGTATGGTTGCCATAATTGTTTCTTGGGGCAGCAACTTTTCTAGCATCTTGCTCATTTCTGCTGCAAACTTCCAATGGAAACAGGACATATAAGACACGTAGCTAAGCTCCCTGAGAACATGGAGGATGTGAAGGACTGCTTTGGGTAGAAGTCCGTGGTCTGAGACTCCTTAAACAGAGGGTGAACAACATGACTCAAATATGTCTCTTAAATCCAAATGCTGCCACTTTGGAGTCAATAACTGGAGTCCCAGAGAGAACATCTTAGCCTTTGGGTGGCAGGAGGATCTTGTCCATTTTCTTAGACACAGGGTCTACCACATCAGGCACTTATAAAGAAACAAATAAAACTCCAAACACTAACATGGCCCGGAGGTAGCAAATCTTTAATGTAACAAACAGGTTAGCGCTTTTGGAAACAACTTCCTTCTTCAGACTATAAAACAGAATAAAAAACATATGTTTAAAATACAAAGAAACATCAATCACTAAAAAGATGGATGACATAATTTCCTGAAATCATTATTAACTGCTATATCCCATCCCATTTATAAAACCAAAAATCTGCCAACAAATCAACAAACTGTAAAAGAACCAAACCTCCATAGAAGCAATGCCCTCTTAATGTCTAAGTGGGTGGCTTTTTAGAAATGGTTTCAATGTTAGTTTCTCATTAAGCCCAGGTTCTATATAAGATTTAAACAAAAGAATCTACTTTTACTCCTCAGACTCCATTCTATTTCTTAAGTCCCCATTTCTATTGTTCTTATTAATTAATTCTAAAACAAAACAAAAAAAATACTGAAGCAATGTCCACCCCCCCCCCTCTCTTTCACATGCCTTGCTAAAGCACTGGTATCTTTCTCCCTGTGAACATCATTCACATGTTCAAGTATTCTCTCTCTTAGGCTGTGGATATTCATTCCAGTGTAAAAGGCACTGCATGTGCCACAACATGCCATGTAAATCAAATCTGTGCTCCTACAATTTGCAAAAAAATCAAACTCCAACTTGAAACCTGTCAATTCATGATAATAAGATGTGCATGCAAATATAAAATTGCATGCTCTACATGTCCTGTACATAAAAGTGCCACACCATTCAGAATGTTGTGTATGAGCTCTATTCACATTTCTGTAGCGCAATTGCCTTTTGAGGGACAAATTATTCCTAAAACTAAATCTTGGGATCTGATGTTATCCATGTCACTATTCCTCACTCTTGGGTTTTGGATCCGAAATCAGATCCCAGCCGGCAACTTTACATATGGCTTCTAGGCTTGAACTCCTCCCACTCCCATGATCCCTTGCTGCCTTCTAACCCCTCAGATCTTGTTTGCCGCGCTCAGTAATGAACAGAGATTCTAGTGCTTGAGTTCCTGAGGGATAAGCTGCACATTTTTGTAGACATTTTTCTTTTATTTCTTTCAGTTACAGTGTATTTAGAGTAGAATAGGATTTTCTGTACGTAATGTTAGCTAGTCCTCCCCTCCCATTATATTTGTGTTAGTGCTTTTATAGTCATTGTTTTGTTTTTTTTTTTTTTGGTGCCGTTTTTCTCTTTTTTCATTTACTAGTGATGTTTTGGGAACTTGTTTAGTTTTCTGTGTGTAGTGCTTTTTTTTTTTTAGCATTGTATTAGGTAGTCAGCTTGCCTCTGTCTGGCTCTGACACCGGCTTGTTTTCTCCAGATTCCCTTTACGTGTTCCTTTGGCTTGGTTGCCCAACATGTCTGAAAAGACCTTGATGAAGGGGGTGGTTCCCCCAGATCTCTGCCCAAGGATGTCTCCTTTGGGGACATCTTGGAAATACTTAAGCTTAAGGGTGGTTGGTTTTCCCTCCCCCCATTCTCTGAGAAGTCTGCTTTTCTGAAGGTTTTTGGGATGGACCCATCTAACTTCTGGGTTTCCTTCCCTGCAGATGAACCTGTTGACCTCATCACCAGCAGGGCATGGAAGAAGCCGGATACTGTGGAGCCCGTTCCCAAATGCGTGGACAAATTTCTCAGTCCCCCTTCTGACAAGCAGTTCTGATGGAAAGGAGTGCCAGTCGATGCGATCACGGTAGCTACCACCACCAAGAAAGAGCTGGTGGAACAGAGCACATCTGTCCATCCCCCTAACCGTGAGTCCCAGGTGATTGACAGGCATGGAAAGTGGGTTTTCACCTTAGCTATGTTCAGTCTGTGGGCGCTTAACTACCCGTCACATTTTACCCAACTACAAACGGACCTGGTTAAGGAATTCTCCACATCTCTTTCTGAGGTACTGTCTGCTGAGCAACTAAGAAAGGTGTCCAATAAATTGTCCACACTTTCTTCCCTGGCTAATTCATTGATGAGGCTGATTGCCAACGTGACAGAAGGAGCCTATCAAGGGGCCGTCACAGGCATCACCATTCAGAGTCACACCTGGCTGTGCCTTTGCAGATTTGCGGAGACCTTTAAGGCATCTTTCACCAATGCCCCCTTCGATAGTTCCACCCTGTTTGGCCCTTCAGTCACCTGCAGTGAGCAGGAGGGCAAGACTGTTTGTGTGGGGATCAAGTTTTCGATCCCTCAATGCTCCTTCTCCAACATGCAGCCAAAGGCCAGGAAAGTGTGGTTTCACTAGTTGCAGTCTGCCTTCCAGGATGCTCAAGATGAGCCCTCCTCAAGAGGTCAGGGGAGAGGGTTCAGTGGCAGATGCCACCACACTGACAGACAGGATCAGCAAAATCAGGGCTACAGGAAACCTGAGAAGTCCCAACAGAGCTCCTGAAGTGCTTCCCAACTGTCCTGTCCTGGAGGCAGTCGGGAGTCATTTGTCTCTGCACCCTTTGGCCTGGGCAAGTATTACAAAAGATCACTGGGTGCTAGACATTATTTAGGCATTATTCTATTCCCTTTTCCTGGTCTTTTCCTCTAGTCAGGAGATACCTCCCCGATGTACCACCCCATCAGAGAGCTAGCTCAGGTAGAAGCTCTCAAGATTCTTTGAAAGAGAGCCATCCAAGCGGTCCCCCTAGGACAATGAGAATCCAGGACTTACTCTCGCTTCTTTTTAGTGCCAAAGAAGACAGGAGATCTGTGTCCAATCCTGGACCTCAGCAATCTCAATCTATCAGTCAAGAAGCCCAAGTTCTGGATACTCACTGTCCAGTCCATCATGCCGCTGTTGCACAAGGATGACTGGCTGTGCTCTGTAGATCTCCAGGACTCGTACTATCGTATAAAAATAGACAAGTGCTCCAGGAGACATTTCTGCTTTCAAATAGGGCCAATCACTACCAGCCCTCTGGGTGTTCACCAAGTGCATTGAAATGGTTGCAGCTCACCTGAGACTGCAGGGATTCTAGGTGTTTCCATACCTCGATGCTTGGCTCCTCACAGCTCCCATGAAGCATCATCTGGTCACTGCCTCTCAGTATCTACTCCAGCTATTCGACCAATTAGACATTACAGTGAATCTTCCCAAATCCAACCTCATACCATCCCAAAATCTGGAATTCATTGGGATTCAATTGGACACTGTGTCGGAGATTGCAGCACTGCCACTCTACCAGGTACACCTCATCAGATCTCAGGTTCAATGTCTTCCTGATCTGTCTCATCCCCAAGCCCACCTTGTTCTCAGGGCCTTAGGGTCCATGGGGCAGTGATCTATCTCATGCCATTAGCCAGATTCTACATGAAGGTTCTACAGTGGACTCAAGTGGTTCAATGGTCTTCCCTGGTTCATCCTATAACAACTCTGATCCATCTCACTTCAGTGTGATGACATCATCTCCTTTGATGGATGCAGTCTCCTGACCTCCTAGCGGCAGACCATTCTCTCTTCCTCCCCGTAGCACCACAGTGACCTTGGTTGCTTCCCTGCTGGGGTGGGGGGCATTTTTAGGGAAAGATGGTCCAAGGCACATGGTCCAAAGCAGAGACCAAACTGCATATCAATGTCCTGGAGATGAGGGCAGTTCTCCTCACCCTGCAAGCCTTCCAGGATTGCCTCCCTCCGGGTACCATTGCAGTTCACACAGACAATATGGCTGTTGTATGGTACATCAACAAGCAAGGGGGCACACGTTCGTATCTGCTTTGTTGCGAGGCCTTGAGAGTGTGGGAATGGGCGATGTCCTTGGGGCCCTTTCCCATTGCAATGCATATTCCCAGGAAGTCCAATGTGCTGGCAGACAGAATCAGCAGGGTTATTCTGAGTCCTCACAAGAGGTCCTTGAATCCTTCAGTGGAGAAAGAGATCTTCCTTTACTGGGGTCAGCAGAGCTGTGATCTCTTTGCGTGCCCTCTCAACCACAAATGCAGCTGATATTTTGCCCTGATTCCCCCAAATGGGATGTCCCCAAGGGATGCTCTGGTTCACAACTGGCCCCCGGGGTCTCCTTTACACCTATCTTTCCTTGCTTCTCATTCCCAGAGTACTACAGAAAGCCAATCACCGCAAGGCTACCTTGATCCTCATTGCTCCCTTTTGGCCTCGGCAGGTGTAGTTTCCCCTTCTTTGGTCTCACTTGAAGTACCCCCCTTGGGTACTGGATCCCATTCCAGATCTAATTTCCCATCCCTCTCAGGTCTCGATCACCAACCTGCAGATGCTTCATCTGACAGCATGGTTTGTCCATTTCCAGTAATCCTGAATCAGCCCAGGCTACCTTCTCCCATCAAAAAATTATCCTGGCCTCTCAGAAGGCTTCCATTAGAAAGATGTATCCCAGTAAGTGGAAATGTTTTTTTATTTGGGCTAAACAGCATAATCTTGATCCAGCTTTGGCTTCCATTACAGATATCTTGCTATTTTTGTCTTTGCTTTTTCAGGATTGAGCTAGCTTCTCAACTATCAAAGTGCAGTTGGCAGCTATTTCCAACTTCCATGTCTGTGAGGTACCTGCCTTCTCCCCTTGTTTGTGTAAAGCTTTTTTAAAAGGGGTTTTTCTGCTCTGACCTCCTGTCAAGGATCCTTCTCCCTCTTGGGATCTTTCCTTTTTTCTGCTATCTCTCACACAGAATCCTTTTCAGCCTGCTTCCACATGCGATATCAAATTTCTGTCATGGAAGACAGTGTTTCTAGTAGCCATAACCTCAACAAAAAGGGTTTCAGAGTTGCAGGCTCTTTCTATCCAACCACATTTCATGTTTTTTCATAAAGACAGGGTGGTCCTTCTAACAAACCTGTCATTCATGCATAAGGTTGCCACAGAAGCTAATCTGAACCAGTCAATCCAATCGCCAGTCTTCTTCTCAAATTTTACTAACAAAGGAGAATATTTTTTGCATACGCTAGATGTACATAGACAACTGCATTTCTGCTTAGACAGGACAAAGAAATTTAGCAGTCTGACCAGCTGTTTGTGGCCTTCTCTCTTAACAAGAAGGGTCAGGCAGTATCCAAAGTGACTGTCTCTCACTGGATTTTGATGTGCATTTCCTTTGCTTATTCATTCAAAGGTTTATCTTCATCAGGGCTGATTAAGTCTCATTCCACTAGGTCAATGGCTACTTCAGCTGCCTACCTTGCCCACCCACTGCCTACCTTGCCCACCATTCCATAAATGACATTTGTGCAGCAGCCACCTGGTCTTCTCCTCACACCTTTGTTAGTCACTACAAACTACACATTGTCTCCAGGAACAGTTCTTCCTTCGGCTCCACTGTTCTTCGGCATGTCCTTTCATGAGGCCACCCAGGATTTAGGGTAACTGGGGACTCTGACCCAAGAGTGTGGAATAGTGACAGGGTTAACATCACATAAAGAGTTATGTACTTACCATAACTTGGCATCTGTATTATCCTATGTCACTGTTCATCACTATCCCTCCTGCTGTCCCCCGTCCTCTAGGATCTATAAGTTGTGGAGATGTCCTATCTGCTGGTCAAGGTCTTCCTTTTATGCTTTTTAGGGCAAACCTGATCTGAGGGGTTAGAGGGCATCAAGGAATCATGGAAGTGAGAGGTGCTTGAGCCTAGAAGCTGTCTGTAAAGTTGCCGGCTGGGATCCGATGTCGGATCCAAGATCCAAGAGTGATGAATAGTAATATAGGATAACACAGATGCCTGTTATGGTAAGTACACAACTCTTTTTACTATCAATTACCTTACTAATCTCAGGGTCTGCTAAAAGGATTGGCCAGTGCTTTCTCATCACTTCACATGCCAAGTTAATATCATTAGAATAGGTAAAAAAACGCTCTATTCCTGGCATTAGCCAAAGTGGTTGCATTGCTCCCAGGAAGACTGTTATTGCTTCTACATAAAAAAATAAGGTTTTTCCTTTGTATTCCTACTGGTCAACACTATGTAAGCTCATGAGCCTCAAAAACTGACCCTTGAGGACATTCTTTGTGGTATGCCCTGGATGCATGCTAGACTTATGTAAGAGTGTATTCTTCTTGCAAATTTTCTGTATAAACTAGTATTAAGTTGTTTCAATTAATTTCTCTTGACTGTAATGTCAAGAAAATCAATAAACTCAGCTGATGACTGATAAATGAATTTAAGGAACATAGTAGTATTGTGTAAGAACTCCACAAAATCTACAAGACGCTCTCCCGAGTCACCCGGATGATAAAAATATAATCCACAAAGCATTTGTAGAAATATATTGACTTAAAGAAGATGCTGTTTGTAAATACTTTCTCATGTTCCCATAGTGTCAAAACTAAATTTGCATATGTATTGGCACATGCAGTACCCATAGCTATACCCATTCTCTGACTGTAGTATTTTTCCTCAAATATAAAAGCATTTTTCTCTAACGCAAGCTCTAAGAGGTTACAAATCACCTCAGCTTTGTTAGCACTAAAATCTGTTTTTGAGCTCAAGAAAGTCTGAATACTTTCTATACCAAACTCATTGGGGATTACCTTAAATAACGATGATATGTCTAAAGTAACAAATAAAAAATCATTATTATCACAAGTTGTCCCTGTCTATTCATACAAATCTTCTAGAAAACTTTTTGTATCATTCAAAACAGTAGCTACAGTGTCCAAAACAGGTCTTAATGTCTTTTCAAAATAAATCAACAGGGGCTCAATTGCCCACCCTTTACTTGACAAAACAGGTCTCATATGTGGTCAATTCTGGTTCTTATGGACCTTTGGAAGTCCATACAAGATTGGAAATACTGGATACTCAACCACAAGATAATTATATAGGCTAGAATTAATAAGACCAGTCATTAATAAATCATACAAAAATACATGGACTGTATCAATAAGAGCTCTGATTTTGTATTTCATCACATGGACATAGCTGTTGCATATGTTCAAGATAAAAGGACCTGTCCATTATCATCACACCTCCACCTTTGTCTGCAGGACTTATTTCAATATGTGAGGCCTCTCTAAGATGTCTGAGTGCAGACAGTTCATTGGCTGTAATGTTACAAAAAATATGTTTATATTCACTAGTCAAAGATTTATGAATTCTTCATCACACAGTGACACAAATGCCTCAATATGAGGATTAGCAGTGGGAACAAAAGGGCTTGGTTTCCTAAAGACACTATTAGGGACTGTTCATTCAGGGTACAAAGGAGATAAAGAAATGTTCTGTGCAAACAACCTAAGGTCAACCAGTACTTCCATTAAATTAAAGGCTTGGGAAAGAATAAAAGAAAGACCTTTGTTCAACAAAACTGATTGCTGTTGTGACAAAGTGTAGGAAGGGATATTAAATACCAAACTTTCTTTCTCCTGTTCCATGTTCATTGTATTCTGATAATGAGTACACCCCCTCACTGCTCTGCTCTGTGAATGGCCTTTTCTCTGACCATTCTTGATGGGTAAAGGGGATGGCAAAGTAAATTCTGTTGAAGCCATTTCTAAATTTTTAACATTAGAAGGGATTGGTTCTTGTCTCAGTTCTTTAATCCAAGTAACTAATCTATTCTTAGCCACTACATTATTTCTCCCATTAACTTCAATTGCAACAATCATATTCTGTGTATTGACATAATTTGCTACAGTATCACTGTCAATTCCAGGCACAGGAGTATTCACAGTAACCTCCGCATTCTCTCGTGGCCAAGACAACACATGTCCCTTGTTGAAATAATTCAAATCCCACTGTAACTTTTCAATCTTTTATGCAGCATAGGCATTTCTCATAATCATCATCATCTTCTTTCGGCTGTTCCTGTTAGGGGTCGCCACAGCGGATCACCTGTTTCCATTTCTTCCTGTCCTCTGCATCTTGCTCTGTCACACCAACCACCTGCATGTCCTCTCTCACCACATCCATAAACCTTATCTTAGGCCTTCCTCTTTTCCTGTTACCTGGTAGCTTCATCCTTAGCATCTTTTTCCCAATATACTCAGCCTCCCTCCTCAGCACATGTCCAAACCTACGTAATCTTGCCTCTCTGGCTTTGTCTCCAAACCTTCCAACCTGGGCTGACCCTCTGATATATTTATGCCTAATCCTGTCCACCCTCATCACACCCAGTGCAAATCTTAACATCTTTAACTCTGCCACATCCAGCTCTAACTCTTGCTTTTTTGTCAATGCCACTGTCTCCAACCCATATAACATAGCTGGTCTCACTACCCTCTTGTAGACCTTCTCTTTCACTCTTACTGGTACTCGTCTGTCACAAATCACTCCTGACACTCTTCTCCACCCACTCCATCCTGCCTGCACTCCGTACATTATTGTACAGTTCATCAATTTTAACTTTGCAGGTTTCAGAGCTAAACCTTGAGCACAACTCTTTCTGCGCTATATCTATCTCAGCTGCTAGTTGCTTTTCAAGTGCATAGAAAACCTTATTTAGAATACTTACACAATTAAGATTTAACTGCAAATTCAGAGTCTGCCACTGTTTAAGCAGCTCCGGATAAACATTTCCATAAGTATGTATTTTTAAAATCCTTAGCACACATGGAATTGTTTTAAGTTTAATGGCAGCCTCAAATGCTGCCATTGCCACTGTTTAAACTTGTAAAGTTTATTCTTCAGGTTTTGTAAACATTTAAAAAATCAGCACTTACTGCCAAATCTCCTGTTATTTCCATAGCTCCAAAACCATCCTCAGCTGCATTTAAAAAGGGAAATATAATCCAAAAACAACAGTCTATGCAAACGTTCAGTTCTCTGTTTTGGATTATAATCTTGCTCCAAAGTAGAGCCTTCGCCCATGTCCTGTTAGCCAAAAACACAATCCAACCAAAACCAAAAAGAAGAACTGGCAGCCAGATAAAAGCAAGAGTCACACAGAACTTTATAAAGAAATGAATAACACTCCAAACACTACAATGCTTCGAAGGTAGCAAATCTTTAATGTAACAAATGAGTTAGTGCATTCGAAAATAACTTCCTTCTTTAGACCATAAAACAGAATAAAAAACACTTGTTTAAAATACAGAGAAACACTACCACTAAAAAGAGGGATGACATAATTTCCTGAAATCATTATTAACTGCTACATCCCATTTATAAAACCAAAAATCTGACAACCAGTCAACAAACTCTAAAAGAACCTATGGCGCAATATTTATGCAAAGGCGAAAGCTAGAGTAATCAACATAAAAAAGGCAGCCCCAAAGATATTCAAAGAGAAACACAGGCAAAGGCATCCAGACATGTAAAATTTCACAATAAAAAATAGTATCACAAAGAGGGAATGTAGAAAAGCAGATTAGTAAAGTAGAAAAGCAGATTAGTAAAGTAGAAGTTAAAAAAATAGAAGTTGAAGTTATGGAATGCCTGCAAAGTAAAGGATTTGATGTAGAAGGTCTAACACAGTTTACATCACAGCATGATGGAACGAGTCCCCAAAGTAAGGAGAAACAGGAAGATCAGGAGACATCTGAAGAAGAAATATGGACATGGGAAAGAAAAAGAGAGTTAATATGGTGCAATATCTATGCAAAGGAGAAAGCAAAACTAATCAATACAAAAAGAGCAGCACCAAAGATATTTGAAGAGAATTGCACAAAAAGGAATCCAGACATGGAAAACTTTACAATACAAAAAATAAGACAAAGAGGAAAAATAGAAAAGGAGATTGGTAATGGAGGAGTTAAAGAAATAGAAACTGAGGTTATGGAGTACCTCCAAAGTGAAGGATTCAGTGTAGAAAATCTAATTCAGAAAGCACCACAAAAGGATAGAGAAATGGAATTCCAAATTAAGGGGAAACCAGTAGAATGGGAAGCAATTGGTCAGGTGCCATATGAAGATATTTTGAAGCCTTCCACAGGAATTGAGTATAAACATTCACTTGAAGCTGGACGGCAAGAGAAGGAACAGAAAAATGTGGAAACTCTGACACAGTTAATGTTGAGGAGTGATAAGCCAGAGAGTTGTCATATGACATAGCAATGGATGGCACAGGATGAAACTGAACAGAATGTGCCACAGGAAGATGCAATAGGACTTTCTATAGAATGCTTGCAGGAAATGGAAAACAAAAAATGTGCCTTCAGTTTAGAAGAAAATGAGCTAATAAAAGAGTTGCTTGACAATAGAGATAGATAGACATATTAAGATCAATGAACAAAATAGACTGCAGAAGGTTAATAAAACCCAAAAAGTCAGAAGTTTGATAAAACAAATGAATACAATAATTAGGACTGTGCACAGAGATCCATGTGATATAACAGAAGTAAACAGGATATATTACTGTGCAGCTAAATTAATAACTGATAAAGTTCCACCACAAGAACACAGGGTAGTGAGGGAGAGAAAGGAGAGAAATCGAATACCATCATGGAAGTTTCAAATAGAGAAAACTATAATTTATTTATTTATTATTTATTTTATTTTACATTTGTTTACCAGGAAAGTCCAACTGGATATATGTCCATTTTCAGCGGAGGCCCAGGGAGAAAATCTCCAGAAAGCAGAGTACAAATACATTAGGAACAATAGAAACATTTAGAGATAAGTATAATATACAGTTTTCAGTAGGGTTACAAACTTAGATAATACATAGTAGACAACATCAAAATCATGCAGCTTCAGTTTCAGACAATAAATCATGCAGTTATGGGCCAAGTCCCATCAAGAATTCATACACTTTAATTAGAGTATATGATTGAAATGCTTATTAACTGTTTGCAGGAACAGTGGGTGGTGATTAGTCGGGGTTTAAGCAGGGACATTGCCAATGCTGCTGGAAGTGTAGTTTGAAGCTTTTTTTTTAACTGGGTTAAGGAGGATTGGTGAGTAAGTTCGGCAGGTAGCATATTCCAAATTTTGCCTACTGAGTTGGTGACTAGAGAGTCCCCAGCCACATTTATACCCTTAGTTGTTTGTACCAGCAGTTTGTCAGCAGGGCGTAGTGATCTCAGGTTGCTGTATGGTTTGATGATCTTATTTAGTGCTGGTGTTTTTTTGGGTTGATATAGTATTTTGTGGGCTACTATAAGTTGGTTGTATCGGAGAAGACTGGACCACTCCAGCCATCCTAGTTGAGTTAGGTTGATACAATGGTGGGTCCTAGAGGTAGCACCTGTAGCAAATCTAGCAATACGGTTGTAACAACTAGCAAGTATGGTAAGGGTGGCTTGGTTCAGGTTAGTGAAGAGGGGGGAGGCATAGAGGAGGGTAGAAAGTAGGTGGGACTGAGTGATAGCGGTTCTTGCAAAAGGAGTGAGGAAGGGTTTGATCCTGTATAGGGAGCCCAGTTTTTTGTTGACAGATTTGATGGTTTGATTGACATGGATATCATATTTTAGGGCGTTATCGACTGTGATGCCCAGGTGTTTTGTGTAAGTATCTGGGGATATAATTGTGCCATTGCTGGAACTTATAGTAAAGAATGGTGAGGAGGGTTTTCATGTGGGGAAAAGATGAGCAGTTTAGTTTTGTTGGGGTTTAATAGAAGCTGACGGTTTGTGAACCATTTTTCTACATCATTGAAAGTATTTTGGGTTAGGGTCATAAGCCACACACTTAAATTTTAAAGACACTTAACATTAACAGCATGCATTGAACTTAATTTTGACTCAGTGAAGTCAGTCTTAAAAGACATTTTTAGAGAAAAGGCATTATGCTTTATAATAAAAATTACACATGTCAGGGCACAACATATTACACACTGCAGACCAAGAAACAATGGCAAACCACTTTGCAATTAAGTCATGATAAAGGACAGATTATTATCCCAGGGATAAAAATTCAAAGGGGGATATTCCAGGGTGACTCTCTGTCACCGTTGCTATTCTGCCTTGCCATTAGTCCATTAAGCTGTTTACTTAACAACTTAGGCCACGGCTACAATTTGGCTCCTAGAAAACAACAAAGTCTAATTAGTTTTCATATTCTCTTTGCGGTCCAAAGATAAAATAGTTTATTGCACAAAATAAATGAATACCAATCGCAAAATCCATTCAATTGGTATTCATTTATTTTGTGCAATAAACTATTTTATCTTTGGACCGCTTCTCCTTGGCATTCCTTCCTTGTACTGTTTTGGTTTTGGTTGAAGGAGGTTGCCGCATTTCTTTGTTTCATATTCTCTTTGTCGATGATTTAAAACTGTATAGCTCATCAGATGAGTAACTGAAAGCACAGCTGCAGGTTTCAAAACTTTTTCAGATGATATTGGAATGTCATTTGGTCTTGATAAATGTGCAAAACCAACCTTTAAAAAAGGAAAACTGCAGCACCAGGAAAACATCTGTTTGGGACAAGAATGTGATATAAAAGAACTTGAGCAAGAGGGAGTGTATAAATAATAATTGATGAATGATCAGCAAGAAAACATGAACAAATGCAAATAAAACTCAGTAAGGAGTACTTTAGAAGACTTAAATTAATTCCGAGAACAGCATTGACATCTAGGAACAAGATCCAAGCTATAAATCAATTTGCTCTTTCTGTCCTAACTTACAGTTTTGGAGTGATTGACTGGCCCCAAAAAGTGTTGGATAGATTGGATATTAAAATCAGAAGGATGCTTCATGCTCACCAAATGATTTATAAAAATCAATGTATACCAAGATTACTGTATATATTCCCCATTCCAAAGGAGGGATGGGCCTCCTTGAAATTGATTACATGTATAGATCTACAATCGTGGGACTCCACACATATCTACTGACCAAGGGCGCCCACAGGCAGGTGCAAGGGAACTGGAACTGGCTGGCCAAGAAATTTATTTTATTTTAATTTAAAAAAAAATTTTTTTTTAAAGGGAATTCCTCTTTAAGAACGCCCTTTGCGTCTCGTCCAGTCGCACAGATGCAACAGGTGTTTGCGACCTGTTTTCATCTTCAGTGTCTGTGCGACCAATGGTTTACGGCTTTGTTTTTCACGGCTACTGTAAATTTGAATTCTCGAGGACGTTCCCACTGCAAACAAACGTAGAAGTGAGAGAGGTAGGTGTCAGACTGGCAATGGAGTGTTTCAAAGTTTCGCATTCTATAGTCCAGCAGTTTAGACACTGTGCTAGACTGATTCTCACAGTGTGGGTTTTTGCTTGTTAGGACTGTTGTATTGTTATTGACACGTAAACAGTCTGGAAGTTAGCAGAGGGGATTACTATTAAGTTTTGTTAGCAGTAGTTAAGGTTTTGAGTTCCTCTGCCTTCTTTTGCCTGCTGTGTAACTCTGAGTAAGTCACTTATTCAGATGGTTTTCCCAGACTGGGTCTGAAAAGGTGTCCACATGGATCAGTGCACTACCCTAGTTAATAAATAAATCAAAATGGTCAGTGAAATAAACAACCCAAAGAAAAGCAACGTTTAGTCATTATTAACCTAGGCAAAATGTTGGCATTCTATTTTGTTAATTCTGTACATTTTAATACAGGAAATATATGTTAAACAATGTTGTACTTTTAGATTCTTAAAATGTTGAATCTAGAAAACCACATTCTTTCTTGCCTGTTAGTGTGTCTACTACAGATCTTGAGGAAAATCCTAACTAGACAAAAATTAAAAGATAATTATAATTATGTCATAAATTAAAAGACTATTGCTATTATCTACCTACCTAGCTGACTTACTTTATATGACATAATGCTAACGTCTACATTGCATGGCTTTATGTGCACTTACCACCCACAAGGAAACATGCCTGTACCATGCAACATGCTTGTATGGCTGAAGAAGCTTTAGACAGTGTTAAGGTTGCCTTTCAGAGGCTCCTGCCTTTTTCTCCATCATGGAAATAGTAAAACCTGAGCACAAATGCAATAACAATAACTGAACTTCCCAGTACAGCTAATTTTGTTTGAATTACAGTCTAAGTAGGTGTGTATACAGGTAGGAGAGGCTGATCTTTACAATAGTGAATATGCTGGCAGAAGTTCAAAAATAGCTGATGTTAACAAAACTGAATATATTGCCAGAGCTACAGTCCATGGGGCTGAGGGCATTGATAAGCATAAGTTCAGTCCAGGATTAAAATGTTCTGGTTAATATTTTATATGTTCGTAACTGAACACCAGCTTGAGTGTACATTAGACAGAGAGATGATATAGCTCTATGGGTTTATCTAGTGTCCTCTTACTGTCTGCAGTGTTTTACTTTCAGAATCATTCAGCTGTTCTAAAGTCAACACCCATTTGTAATGTACAAGCAGAAGCATTGTACATATCAAATCCCAGCTGCTGTTCTCCATAGCAATTCTGTAGTTATATCATTCAATCATTCAAACAATGTTTCATCTTTCAGGGACACTGGTTATGGCCTGCCAATAGAGCTGATTTACAGATCTTGTGAAGAAGTATGATTCCCTTTAGTGATTCAGTAATGATCACAGCATGGTGGATCCTGGAAGAGATCCACAACTTCTATATCTTTTTCTTGTCTTAAGTGTTTACTCATTGTTGATTTAGGAAAGTCACAATCAGCTTGAGCATCTCTGAAGCTCTTGAGTTATGCCTTGTGCATTTTAGACAGCTGTGAGATGCTAGCAGATGTGAGGTATAAAGATTACGAATTTACTCCCCTGCAAACCTGTCCAAAAGTGATTCAGTAATTTTGTTTGCTAACTTTAATTATCCACATCTAGGCTGGGTGCATTTTCGTGTTTTCTCTTAAACTAAGAAACAAAGTAAAAAGGTCAAGTCGACAAAAATGTAAAGAGCAGACATCTAGCTTCCTTTTCTTAAATTTAGGATCCATGTAGTTACTGACAGAGGGCAACACAGCAGAGGAAAGTGGATGTGGCACCTTTGAAATATTGTGTAGGCAAACATGGGGAATGTTTATTTCCATAATTAGGATGTAAATGAGAAATTACTTTTCCTAAAGGTAAGAACGTTCCTAGTGGGTGGTCTACAGGTATAAACAGCAGTAAAGGTAATCCACAGAGGCAACTTTGTGATGTAGAGCAAATGTGCTGATCTAAACAGCAGTACATTAAACAGAAATAATAGTTTAAATGTTTCAGTAGGAGTCTAGGACGTGTGTGTGTGTGTGTGTGTGTGTGTGTGTGTGTGTGTGTGTGTGTGTGTGTGTGTGTGTGTGTGTGTGTAAGAAATAGGTAGGTAGGAGTATGTGCATGTAAAAAGTAGGTAGGAGTGTGTATGCATGTATGTAAGAAGTAGGTAAGTAAAGGTAGGGGTGTGTGTATGTGTGTTTTAAGTGTGTAAGAAGTACTTCCTCCTCAAACAGGGCTGCTTATCCTAGGCAGGGTTATGCAGTCACATTGTAGATAGAGAGATAGATATAGAGATACATATTTGTTTGTTAACTTGTTTGCTAGGAGAAGTCATTCTCAGGTATGATGGGGAGTAAATACAAGTATAAAGATATTAGGAACTACTCACGGAGTAAAACAAGATAAGTTTATTTACACAACACTAGTATACACTTTTGCATTCAATGCTTCATCAGGCAATATTACCTGAGGAAGCAATGAAAGTGTATACTAGCATTGTTAAATAAACTTGTGTTACTCCATGCGTGGTTCCTGATATCTTTATACTTGCATTTTTGGAATTTTAGATTATATGGATTTATCTCTTAAGAATTGTTTTTTTTTTTTTTTTTTTTTTTTGAGGATGATAGGAAATAAAAGCAAAAAGTTCAGTCAAACTGTTCATGTCCCAATTACTCATTCTGAATGTCCAGGATTCAATTATTGGCTGAAGCACTTAATTCTTTCTACACACTCCACGGTATATGTGTATCATATTCCTATGTATTTTAATGCAAAATTATTTGTGTGGCCACTGTTTTGTTCTAGGAAATATTTTATCTAGTCTCTTCAGTTTCAAAGCTAATAGTGGGAAAACATGATATTCTGAAATGGATGGGTTCACTTTCAAGCAATAGTACTGAATTATTTTTCAGAGGTGTTTTTACGAACTCTCAATAAATGAAGAAAGCAGATATTCCATATGTAATATGGAATTACTTTTGTAGTCATTGATTTCATGCTGGGAAGGATTAAGGTGATAGAAGTATATTTATATTCTAGTTCTTTTAATAATGTAGCTGGTATTTTTGTATACAAGTATCTTGTAGACTCAGGTAAAGGATCCGAGTGCAAGTCTCAGCTGAAGTGCTTCATTCTTTATCAGTAGGTATCTAAACCATTCATTTTATTTTTTGTGAGATTATGTATCTGTACTTCAGGGACATTTCTTTGGATGGGCACACCTAGTATACATAGTGGTACAGTAGGTATCTAAAAGTGTATGTTATGAAATTGCAGGCAAAGTACTTATTTCATTATATAAAGCACCCATGGGGCTGTAAATGAAATGGTTGACTAATGTTACTTTGCATTTCAATTTCTTCCCAAGAAATTCTGTAGCTCATGCTGTTTTCATAATATTTTAGCAAAGTAATGTTCTAAACTATTTTCAATTATCTCCAGTGATTCCATTATTCTGTTTTTCTCTCAGCACTTCAGGTTTGGCACAAATTGTAGTAGTTAAGACGCTGAGTCGCACTGTGAGGAAAGTGCATAGGTAATATCATTCAGCTCTTTAATTAGACCTATTTGTAGTTATTGATCTACTACTTATTTTTCTTTGGTAGTGTAATTTGTCCATTGGTAGTAAGTGACTTTTTTATTTTAAAAACAGTCTGGGTTTGAATAACTGCACAAATATATATTTGTCCTGTGTGTCATCAAGAAGGTACTTTGTCAGAAGCAGGTGCAGATTCTAGCAATGTTCTAAGTTCATGACAGCAATGTTTATAATCTGTTCCTATTTATTTTAGGCTTTGTCCAGATTTCTTGCACTAAGAAGTTGAGGTGTGTGTGAGAGAGAGAGTGAAATGCCCTAGTTAGAGTTAGCAGGTGGATTTTATTTTCAAGTGCATTTTCAAAGAATTGTGAGCTTCAAGGGAAGAGAAATTTACTGCTGCTCATGCTAAGCCTACTTAAAATGTGCAACTGTTTTGTTTAGCAAATTATATCACTATTGTGGTATAGAATTTTTAAAGCAGCACAGCAGGTAGCATACTTGCATCTTGATACAGAAGGCTATAGGTTCTACTCCCACAACATGTAGATTTGTATTTTAAGGAGGTGGAGTGCTACAGTCCTGAGTATGTCCTCCTTTGGATGAGATGCCTAATAACTATGAACTTGTTTTTCAGCTTGCCACCCATTCCCTATTGCAATATACCAGCTTACCATTTTTTTAATATAACGTAGGCAATTTATTCTTCAAGGGCAGCAGGCACTGAATTTGTAGATTAAACACTGACATATAAAGTTGTTTTCTAGCAACAACCTCTTCACTGGTTTCAGATCTCTTTAATGTGGAATTATTCAGATGACTTTTACTTCTGCAAAGATTCTGCATATTAATTGATATTGGTGGATTGTATGACAGAAGTTTGAGTAGAGTGGCCCTTTATGGTTGAAATGTTCTGAATTGGGAAGGTTGTCATTATTGGTTCATATGATTTGTTTCATTGTTTAAAGGAAAAATGTTCAGAACTATAAATTTAAAACACGCTCTAACAAGTGGTGCTGTATTATACAAGGGATATAATTCAATTATTATATAGTATAATTAATACAGTCAGGAAGGTGAATCAAATAACTAAAAATAACTTTTCCATGGTTCTAAAAATGTGTGCAAGGAGCCTATGATTAGAAAACAGCCCAAAGGTAAACTTACCATGCCACTGGCCAGATGCATTTTCTTTGAATGTGGGTTTCAATGTTGTTTCAGTGAATGTGGGTTTCAAAGGTAGAGACGTTTTAATGCTAAGTCTGTTTTCATTGTAAGACTATTGCTTTGTTTAGGTTTAGTAAATGTCTATCAGTGTTTTTGCTATAAAATTTGAAATAAAAGTTGTAAATGAAATCCAAATATCTGTAATCATTGTAGAAGTAAAGCATAAAACAGTATGCACATTGAGAGATTTGAACAGTGTCTATGACAAATGGGGAGAAATAGCCAATTAATGGGACACTGGAATGGCTGCATGGGTGGGTGGGGGGGCTGAGTGGGTGGGGACAGCAGAGGAGTGGGGCTGCATGGGCGGGGCTTGGGATTGCACCCCCCTGCAAAAAATCCTGCGGGCTCTCTTGCTACTGACCTCACAAGATCCAAATGTAGTGAAAGTTTAGAAACATGAGGAGAATAAATCTAAGATGATGCCTCTGCTTAATCTAGCAGAAGCATATCGATGTCAAGCAGGAATGGAAATCACACCAGAAATGGATAAAAAACAAGAAGCGACTGAATGTGCCAAAAAACAAAAGAAAGAAGGTAACCAGATGAGAAGGCAAGAAATGTGGAAAAAACATAAATATAGTTGCAAGTATAGAAAACTTCTGGAAGATCCTCATGTTGATCAAGAACAAACGCAGGAATGGTTAAGGAGAGGCAAATTCAAACCAAGAAATGAAAGGTTAATATTGGCAGCCCAAGATAGTGGGCTATGTACATGCTGGTTTACAAAGTCCATTGAACATGTGGGAGAAACAGACAAATGTAGGTTTTGTAAAACTGAATTGGAAACAGTCACGCACCTTGTTGCTGGCTGTGACACACTAATGGCAGAAACACTGTATACTGAAGGCCATAATAATGTGGCAAGTCTGTTGCACTGGGGATTGTGCAAACGTTACAGTATCAAATTGGATGAAAAACACTTAAAACATGAGCCACAAAGCATCATAGAACATGATAAAGTTTATATCACATGGGATCACCCATTACCAACAGTTCAAAAGATAGATGCTAGAAAACCAGATACAGTGGTCCAAGAAAAGAAGACAAAAGTAGCATTGATCATTGAAATTGCCACACCCAGTGACTACAGTGTCTTGTGTACAGAGAGACACAAAATCATAAAATACAAGGATCTGGAGGCAGAAACGAGAGCCATATGGAAGAAAGATACCCAGACAGTTCCAATAGTAGTAGGAGCAATGGGTCTTATAAAAAAGAATTTACAATCGTATTTGAATATGTTACCAATCCACGTAACCTCGTACGAATTGCAGAAGGAGTTGTTACTGGGCACATTGTGGGTGCTGCGAAGAGCACTACTGGCTGACATCAAAGATTGAAACAATACTAATTTCATGAACTTTAATCATACTTTGACTTAGGAATGGGATCCATTCCCATTATGGTATTAGAAACCCAAAAGACTTGGAGAAATTAAAAAAGACAGAAAGTAGTAAGCTGGGGAGATGAAAAAGCTGAGTGAGACAGACAATACCAGGTACAAATCCAATAGATAAGTATAACAGCAGGTCTAAATATGCTGTACGTCAGTGCAATTATCATAGACTAAAGACTGGCCAAACAGAAATCAACAAGAAAAAGCAGCGGAGGAAAGTAAGACAGCAAAGTATATAGAATCCTGCAGCATAACTTTATTTGCCAAAGAGCTGATTTTTAGATGCAGAGATTTTTGTACTAGAATCTTTTGGATCAGCTATAACTGATACTCCATGAACACCCACTGTTTTTGGAGAAAAATGATTAGGCAAATACATTAGAAAACTCAGACAGCATAAGGTAGAAAATATATGAAAAACTGGCAAGCCTATTAGTGAGACCTAAGTTTGGAGATGAAAAAGTAGTGTGGTCCAGCAAAGGATTAAAAATATCAGGAAAAATATGACAGTTTTAAGTGTGATATGAAACAGAAATGGCTCCATTTGAGATATCTTTGTTGCTGAGAAACATTCCTTTAAAAAGGGCAGAAAATATCCTGTATACAAAGAATGATAAACCGATAATGTTTAAACAACCAATGACTCTTAAATTTACTAGCTATGAACATTATTGTGTCAAAAATATAGATAAACACATTAAGGAGAGTCATTGTGAAAATGAGGTTCTCATAGTTACAATCAGCATGGCCAGGGAGGAGAGGTAAAAAATTTAAAGAAACTGTATTTTCAGTTTGCATATATTTCTGTGGACGTATTGAAATTGCTTTATAGTTCAGTAAACAAAGATCCTAAATATATTTCTGTCCTGAAACAGACTACTGGCATTTGTGAGGTTTGCCTGAAATGCAGCAGCCCTAAATCCAGGCCAAATGTTAGTGTAGTACAGTGGCCAATTGCTTCGTTTGAGGGTCAGTTGAACATGAGTCCACAGAGTTAGACAAGTGGTGACTAAAAGAAAGTCACTTAAACACACACACACACACACACACACACACACACACACACACACACACACACACACACACACACACACACACACACACACTTCAACTCTTGAATGTTTCATTTCCTAAATAATTTGCACCTTATACTGAGAAGTGTCAATATCCAATGCATTCTGCAGTAAGTGATACCTCTTCTGGGCAAATAGTTCCATGCTACTACTTAGTGAAGCACAAGACAGACCTATAGTAGAAGTGTGTAGATTGTAGCACTTCTGCTGTTGGTCTGCTTTGTGCTCCAGGAAGTCTTTCTCTCATTGGCTCTGCAGTCAAGCCAATGACAGAGAAGAGCTGCTACAATTAATCCAAGCCACAAAAAGAAGCATTTGTCAGTGTGCTTCAGATCAAAAATATTTTTTAACCCAGAGAAATTAGCCAGACTGGGGCAAATATTCTTGGATTAGTGTGAATGTGCCAAATGGTAAACGGCAACATTTGGTCAAGGGGCTGGAAATCTGAAACCATTTACTTGGATGACCTTGAACTTGGTACTTGACACCTCCATATCATCAATCAGTATATACATTTCAGTGCTGGAAGCATTATAATTTATTAATTTATTTGCTTTTAATGACTGGAAAAGTTTGACTGGTCAGTAGTAGTTCCTTTTCAGTGGAGGCCCAGGGAGAAAAGCTTTGATTACAATAAACATAAAATCAACATGATAAAAATAAAATAAACAAAATATAACAGGTCAATCAATACACCATGGATTAGAGAAAATACCAACGATAATAACATATGTATAGAATAAACATGAACATTATAATTCAGTGAATATAAGACAGTTTTATTATAACTTGTAAGAGGAAAAAGAATGAAGAGATACTATACAGGAAGCTTATAGAACAGGAATGGTGAATACTGAGAGCTGAGATTATCAATCCAGGGGAAATACAGGAGCAAAGTCATAAAACTACTGAAGTGCTATTTTTAAAGGAGTTTTGAACTTGTGTACATTGGATTGTTGTCTAATGGTGGTAGGAACAGAGTTCCAGAACTTGGAGACGTAGCTGGAGTATAGACACTCCCCAGCCTAATTGTGGGTTTTGGTTAAAGTAAATACAAATGTGTCCATAGATCATTGTGACCTGTTTGGGAATAAGGTTATATAAGGTTTTGTAGTGCTGGGCAACTTTGAAGTATATAAATTAATTTATGGACTGTCATTAAATGGGTTATAGAAAGGTAGGGAGAAAATTCATGCCAGTGCAGTTGTTATAAGACCAGAAAGTGGTGGGATTTTGCACTATGTTTATTGGTGAATCTAGCTATTTTATTATAGTGATGTTCCATTATAGTTAGAAGCAAATGGTGAATGTTAGTGAATGACTGTTTGGAAGATTTATTATACTTCATTGGAGAGTTGATGACTTATGTGAAATTGTACAGGTTAATAGCAGATGTGGAGTAATTGGCAGAGACAGAATCACAGTCTGTATTTAGGTCTCCTAAATTATGGCTTCTTGATTGATGTTGGTGAATTGCCATGATAAAAGGTCCACTGTAGTTGGGTTGTTGTTACCTGGGGGATGTAAACATTGACTGTACAGATGCTGTTGTGTTTAGTATTAGGATTTCCAAATAGTTAAAAGAGGGTGGACATTGTGGATCAGGAGAGAGTGTGACTGAGTTATTGTACAGTATTACAATGACCCCCTGACTTTTTGTTTGACCTGTCATGTCTAATGATATTATAGCCTGGAAGAAGTATGTTTTCATTTCTTATGACAGGCTTTAGCCATTATACTAAGACATCAGGAGGTGGGGGGTAGGGTAACCCATTCATGCAGTTCTAGTACTTTGTTAAATATGCCTTGGCAGTTTATAAGTTGTAGGAGTAGCCCAGATGAAATGGGTATGTTTGAGTTTTTCCTGTTAGACTGAGGGGTGGGAGGTGATGGATGTAAGGAGGGTTCTGGGTTTGGGTGTATAACACAAGATAGTGTTAGTGGTGGGGTGACAGATAGATAAGGGCAGAGATGTTTGTGTTTTCATCCTTGTTTTACCAAAATTTTTTTTCTTAAGTTGTAATAGGATTTGTGTAGGTGAAAGTATGAGGGGAAGAGATGAGGAGAGATGAAGTGAAGAGTGTGGTTTGAATGAAAGAGCAGTTATTGTGAATAAGTATTGTGTAGACTAGAATGAGGGACAGAAGTTCTGTATAAGGGGAAGATGCATGTGGCAAGGAGGGGGTAGAAACAGACGCATTAGTAAAAGATGATAAAGAGCATTAAAGCAATAGGAGAAGAACAGAGTGAAATGTGATTTTTTTTTATCAGTCTGGACAGGATAGTATGCTAGAGTTGTTATTTTAATTGGAGTCACTGCTTTTTTAGAGGGTGATTTACAGGTGCAGTGGTATGAAGGAAGGAATTTAAGAGGGCAATGTGGGAGGGCTGGAATTTATGTTTTGGAAAGTTGGAGGAAGGATTGAATTCTTTTTCATTGACTACTGCGTTTTGGAAGGAGGGGATTACTAGCAGGGATTTTGGACTGAGAGGGGCTTAAAGTAATGGTATGGTGATGTTGGGAGGGAGTCGAGATAAGTAATTGGTTATGTGTAATGATGGGGGTACCTGTGGGGTTCTAAATTTAAAGGTTTGGTGGGGTGATATTGGGAGTAGGTTAGAAGTGTGTAGCAGGTTTCACCCAGCCAAAATGGTATGGATTGTCAAAAATGATCTGTGATGGACTGTGAATTCTGGTAAGTAAAGTAAGAACTGTGATGCAGTGGTAGACCTAAAGGTGAGAAGAAGAAAGTGTAATGTATGGATTCATGAGGTTAGTCAATTGAAGTACGGCTGATTCGGGGATAAATCTTACAGTGCAGCTCAACAGGAGTCAGGACTGTGTATTAGAGATAAAGAGTGTAATACAGAGAGAGAGAAAAAATGGAAATGGGAGTGGAGGCTTTTACCTGCCTATATTTTGCAAATAAGGGAGCAGTACTTGAGCTCTGATATTTAACTGCTGCTAGATTTTTACGGTGCCGAGGTGCCAACTCGACGCTCAACCTTCAATGAAGGCATGCCCATTTACTCATGTCTTGGAGCGCCTTCTGTGTGGAGTCTGCATGTCCTCCCCGCAGTCGAGAGGCGTTCAAAAGACATGCGTAAATGGGTGTGCCTTCGCTGAAAGTTGAGCATCGAGCTGGCACCTTGGCACCGTAAAACTCTACTGTCAATTATTAGCGGACCGGAGTTCCGCTGTGGCGACCCCTAACCGGGAAAAGCCGAAAGAAGAAGAACAACTGGAAAACAGACCTCTGGGAAAGAATAGAAGGCTTAGTTCGGTGTTTCATGCGGACCTCCACCACAGCACTAGCAACATAATACAACCTACAATAGGAAAAGCTTTTGGCTCACACAATTTGCTAAAATTGATTTTGCCCAACAGCTGTTTGTTGATCACAAGTAGATGCCCTGGATGCTTGTTTATAGTAGAGTGTTCAAGCAAAAGGCTTTTGGTTAACTCAACACGATAGGAGTCCTAAGTGAACTAAAGGATGTAGTGTATCTACATTCTCTAGCTACAAAGGAAAAACATATTTGGAACACACATTCCAAATTATTACCTGTAGAGCAGCAAATGAATAAAGCAGATGAATGTGGACTGGAGTCCAAAGCTATCTGATTCACCATATTATCTGACTCACCATATCCCACTCCCAGGAACAAACAAAGGTGGCCTGTCTTAAGGCGGGAGAGAGCAGTCCGAGCAGATCATGGGCTACAAAAAAAATTAGGTTGTAGCATATACAGAGTAATACCTTGCAATTTAGAAAGAAGATAAGATTAACACCTGCTAAGGGCTGATGACAACCTTTTCAGTGGGAAGAGTGTTCATGGTGACAGTTGGAAGAATGGAGCTTCTACTAATGAAAGGCAGTGCAAGCAGCCAGTTGTGTAAGAATACTAACAGTGGTTTGGAGATGGCCAATATTTGTATTCTGCGAAGGGAGTACAGGTGGGAAAGGTACAAATGATAGCAGATAGAGATGGTGGGTAGTCTATCTTCCAGAAAAGAGTTTAGTGACTCCTTGCTAGTGCAATGAAATTACAGGGGTAAACTTATAAAACACAAAGAGACGGTCAAAAATAATTTTTCTTATTTTAAACTCTAGAACGAAGTCAATACAGTGTTATTCATTGCCCCACGATCTAGAATGTGTATACCTGTATGTATATAGTTTTTTTTGTTTTTTAACAGTTTATATGTCTGAGGGAAAACAATTAGTTATTATTAGTGCCAATGGCCCAACAAGTAGCACCCTTGTCTTTGGTACTGGAAAATCAGAAGCCTGCTGGCTTTATTTCTAACCCATAGTAATCAAATTAATTTTCAAATTATTGACCCTGCAGTGCAGCAGTATGGTGTGTTTATGGGTATACTTTCTTTTGGATGAGACATTACACAGAGGTGCTGTCGTCTTGAACTGGTGATACCTCACAACGATGTGAAAGATACTATATCACTTTTCAAAAAGAGTAGAGAAGTTCCCAAATGTCTTGGCCAAATTTACCCTAGCAGTAAAAATACCACCCTGGGTCTTCCCTGAAAAGGGGTTACTAGCCTAGGGGGACTAACTCAGTCAACAAATAAAATTAAAACTGTAAACGGTCTTCATAGCAGGTTACTAGTCTAAACTAAAATGACCTAACCACAAGCCCAGAAGTGCAAAATTAATTTAATATAAAGCGCTTTTCGTCACTGTTATACAATAACTTCTTCAGATAAACAGACAAAGATTCTCATAACATTTTAAATAGTGGTCGCTGTAAAATCACATGATAAAGATCTTCCAATCAACGAGTTATTACAATAGAACTTGTAGTTAAAGTAACAGCACTAGAGTCACATTTTCATCTCTATAAACGCTGTAAATATTATAATTATCAGATTATTAAATCAAGAATATATTACTAGAATCTCTAGTGTGATTTGTAAATACAAGTTGTAAAAGTAAATTCTATAATTAAAGAATAATACATAAAAAAATAATACATGAAGAAATAGTACATAAAGAAATACACGTATAAAACCTGTGCCAGTATTATTACAATAGTATCATCTATTCAAGTTTTTTAACTTGAGGAGACAAGTAATATTACATGCTTCATTTAAACCCGAGTTGCAGAAAGCATTAAGTCTCAACTGCCAAACTAATTCACGTTCCTCCAATAGAAAATTTATAGGGCCACCTCTAATGTCAGCCTGAATCTGATTAATGGCTTTAAAGTTGAACCTTTGAGCTCCACTTAACTGAGCGTGTTTAGCCAGAGAGTTATCAGGCTTGTTTTTATCCATGGCATATGTGTTTTCATAAATTCTGTCACAGAACCTACGTTCCGTCTTCCCAACATAAAAAGCTGTACAGAATTTGCACTTTGCAACATACACCACATATTTGGAATTACAGTTTAACTTGTGGTTGATATTATACTTCTTCTCATTAATCGTAAATGACCTTCCTGTTTCGATGGTTACACACCCTACATTTACAAGTGTACATACCTGCATATCTATGAGAGGGACTTAAAACACTTACTTTCCAGTAAGTTTTTGAGGTTGGAACCTCTTCTAAAAACTAGTTTCGGTACATTACCTAGTTTTTCCACTAAAGATTTTTCATTACTAATAAAGTCCCAATTTTTATATATGATGAACCTTACTTTAGTGCTATCTTTACGGTATGTTGTTATAAAACTGGTTCTGTAATTGGGCACTATATTGTCATTACTTAGCTCTAACTGTTGTTCAGTGCACTGAATCAAGGGACTACTGTGTTGACACTCAGGAACATTGGTAGTCTGGTAGCCACACAGTATAGGCTTCATTAACCCATTGGACCGTTTGTGTTGTACTTCATCCACTAATGAACTGATAAGGTCAATGGGGTACCCTCACTTTAATAGTGACAACAACTTTCTAACTATTGACGTCAAAGACCTTTATACCTCCATTCCCCATTTAGAGGCGGTAGAATGGGTGAGCTTATTGTTGAAATCCAAAAATGCACCTGCACTGGAGATAAACCTGATAGAGAAACTCATTGACATAATTCTTACTAATAATTATTTTATTTTTGACAAGGAGTTCTATCTCCAGAAGAGAGGAGTGGCTATGGATTCGCCATGTGGGGTCAGTTTGGCCAATCTTGTTATGGCATATTGGGAAAGAGAATTTATTTTCAAAAATTCCCAACACATGGCAAACCTGGTGTTTTACACTCGTTTCTTGGACAATATTTTTATCATCTTTAGAGGGGATGCTACACAGGCACAGATATTTGTTGATTATTTAAATCAAACAACTGATTTTTTTGAATTTATGTCAAATTTTATCTGTGGGTCTATAGATCACCTTGATTTTAGGTTGAGTAAGGATGCTGTGAATGGTAGACTTGTTTCTAAAATCTTCAGAAAAAACACCTACTGCAACTCCTTTCTCCATTTTACAAGCCGTCACCCTTTCTCACAAAAACGTTCTATCGTTAAGGGTCAACTAATTAGAGCAGCTAAAATGGTCTCACTAAATAGTAACCTTATCATTGAATGTAATTTTCTTACTACTTTGTTCCAACAGAGAGGGTACCCCATTGACCTTATCAGTTCATTAGCGGATGAAGTACAACACAAAAGGTCCAATGGGTTAATCAAGCCTACACTGTGTGGCTACCAGTCTACCAATGTTCCTGAGTGTCAACACAGTAGTCCCTTGATTCAGTGCACTAAACAGTTAGAGCTAAGTAATGACAATATAGTGCCCAATTATAGAACCAGTTTTATAACAACATACTGTAAAGATAGCACTAAAGTAAGGTTAATCTTATATAAAAATTGGGACTTAATTAGCAATGAAAAATCTTTAGTGGAAAAACTAGGTAATGTACCGAATCTAGTTTTTAGAAGAGGTTCCAACCTCAAAAACTTACTGGAAAGTAAGTGTTTAAGTGCATCTCATAGATATGCAGGTATGTACACTTGTGGTAAATGTAGGATGTGTAAACTTATCGAAACAGGAAGGTCATTTACGATTAATGAGAAGTATAATCTCAACCACAAGTTAAACTGTGATTCCAAATATGTGGTGTATGTTGCAAAGTGCAAATTCTGTACAGCTTTTTATGTTGGGAAGATGGAACGTAGGTTCTGTGACAGAATTTATGAAAACACATATGCCATGGATAAAAACAAGCCTGATAACTCTCTGGCTAAACACGCTCAGTTAAGTGGAGGTCAAAGGTTCAACTTTAAAGCCATTGATCAGATTCAGGCTGACATTAGATGTGGCCCTAAAAATTTACTGTTGGAGGAAGTGAATTAGTTTGGCAGTTGAGACTTAAGGCTTTCTGCAACCCGGGTTTAAATGAAGCATGTAATATTACTTGTATCCTCAAGTTAAAAAGCTTGAATAGATGGTACTATTGTAATAATACTTGCACAGGTTTTATACGTGTATTTCTTTACGTTCCATTTCTTCGTGTATTTTTTTATGTATTCTTTAATTATAGAATTTACTTTTACAACTTGTATTTACAAATCACACTAGAGCTTCTAGCAATATATTTTTGATTTGATAATCTGATAAATATAACATTTACAGCGTTTTTAGAGATCTAAAAGTGACTCTAGTGCTGTTACTTTAACTACAAGTTCTATTGTAGTAACTCTTGTTGATTGGAAGATCTTCATCATGTGATTCTACAGGGACCACTATTTAAAATGTTATGAGAATTCTTTTGTCTATCTATCTGAAAAAGTTATTGTGTAACAGTGACGAAAAGCGCTTTATATTAAATTGATTTTACACTTCTGGGCTTGTGGTTAGGTCGTTTTAGTTTAGTACTGCTTTTTGTTTTTTCACCAGTTTATTTGTGTTTTCGTCTATGGCGTCAGGTTACTAGTCTAAGAGCCCTAGATCCCTTCCAAGCCTAGCCATATTTATCCTGATTTGCCCCAAATGTAGGCAGCTAGGTGAGCGACTTTCGCAGAGGTAAGGATCTATGGTAGTTAATACTGACTTCCTCTGTCTAGGAGGGACATAGGCACCACCCAGGAGTGAATCTGCGGCCACCCACCCATCGATTTACGTTGTGTTTGAAGTGGGTCAGGGAAGGGATCTGTTTCACCCAAACTGGAAGCTTGTTCTAGAGAAGTGATATTCTCTGATGTAGCTATCTGTTATTATATAGTTTTGTAAACTCACTTTAAAATGTCTGCTGTTTTCCTTAATACAATTATACCACAGAAACATTTCCCAAGCTGTGACGAAGAAGGTCTGTAAAGGTTTAGTTCACTTTACAGATAAGTAAGGTTCTGATTTTGAAGGTATTACCAGAAGTACATCTGTACCACGTTTCAGTGATCAGAGTATTACTGTATACAAAAACAGTTTTGCTATCCCTTGAAGGGTGAATTTACAAAGCCTGTCTGGCCCAGCAGCTGTCGGGAATATTAACGGAAATTAAGTACTCCACTGTACAATTTCATCTGAAAACAGGAAATTACAATTCCCATAAAGCAACGCGCGGACACAAGATTATATTTCCACCCGGAAGGGAAGTACTGGGTTGTTAGAAGTGATGACTGATCATTCAATGTATTTGCTGATGGAACCGTTTTCCTTACTGTACTGCGTCTAAATTGCAGTATGTGTCGAATTTTCATGGACGGGATACTAGTCATGGCAGAGAGGTTCCTTCATCTTCAAATGTTAACGTATATACTGACTGACTAATGCTTAACTTGTAAAATGAAGGATTTGATGTGGCAAGGGAACTGCTAATAAGCTGTGATATTGCCTCTCTGAGATTTGGAATGTACCTCTCGTTAGAGTGCTGTTTTAGTTAGTTTTTATTTTGATAGCATATATTTGCATTTGTCGGTTGGAAGGATAACTCCGAAACTGAAAATGTTGAAGAAGAACTCCTTTACTACTCTTATAGTTGGAGTATTTGTTGTGTATGTCTTGCATACCTGTTGGGTGATGTATGGCATTATCTACACAAAACCTTGCGAAGGGAACGAGAACTGTATTGAACCATATTTGGCTAGGAAGCCTAAACTCCAGGTTAGTTTTTATATTTCGGTATATACCTGATCGCAAGTTAAATGGTGACCATGCTTGTTTTTACCGTACGTACATTGCATGGCTTCATGGAACACACTTTGACTTTGATTGGCGCACACACCGTAATTTTTGTGACCTTAGTCTGTTCTGTGAATCCGAATTTATTCAAGGTTTGTTGCTAAGAAACTGTCATCAAGGTTTTATGTCAAAACTCTGCTTAATTCATTCATTTATTTTTTCGGATAATAAGAAAGTGATACATGTAGTACATTTTCAAGTGCCATGTACAGTCTAATGTATCATTGAAGAATATTGGCTGTTTTATCACCACGTAGTAATACTGCAGGGTACGTTGTGTAGCATAACACGACAAATGCGCTGTTAGCATATAGCTTTGATGTGTGTCATCCAAGAGTTGTTGAAACCCACTGTGGACGAGGTATGACTTTCTAAATCAATGCTTTATTAACGGCTGCTGCCTTTGGTAGACAAGACTTCGTATAATGGGACATTCCGTAATGGTGTTTTGGATCAAGACTTACTGCACATAATTTTGTTCATTTACCTTTTACAGAGAATAGGATTGTGTGCATTTTGCAGTATACTATGTGCCATGCAAAGTTAGAGGGGCTGCTCTGATTTACATGGACCCATTTTGGTTCTTTTTTAGAATCGCAAATTTTGTAGTCATTTTGCTCTGTCGTGTGAGTACAAGTTATATTTTGAAATGAAAAGCATTTCGTGCAGCTTGTTGTCCTTTTTACTTTATCACAGAAACTGCTAATTTTGCCTTTTTCTTTTGAAACTATTAAGGAACATATTATTTTTGCCATGCATTTTAAGTATTGCTATTCTGATGATTTTGCTACTGTCATTTTCAAGCCCTGGTATAGCCCCATTTCAACATTTTCTAGCATTCTTTTGCCCTTTTTAAAGTTGTAAGCTGTCATTATTTTTGTCATGGATTCTTGAGTTTTGATGCTACTTTATTGCTGTCATTTACTTGTAGAGCAATTGTATGTAACTGCTACCCATCCTTAAAGAAAATTGTATTTTTGTGCTTCACTCATGCATGCCCCTTTCCATTTTTATGCGATGACCTCTTGTTTAATTCGGCTGAAGTGTTTTTTGTGGCATTCCTAGATATGCTGAAATCTGTGAACAATTTTTGTAGATGTTTTTGGAAGCTGCTGTGCACTATATTTAGCTTTAATGTTCCGGACCAGTCATTATTGAAGTGTATGGCATCTGAGATGTGATGTGGAACCTCGAGTCAGTGGTAGAATGCCATGTCTAAACTTCTCCTTTTGTAATGTAAAGAGATAGGTGTAGTTACCAAACCTTTCTCAGAAAGACCCTCAGGAGCTTTAATATGCTGTACTATCCCACATCTAGCTGCTCTAACTTAAACCACTTTATCTCCCTCTCCAAATATTTCAACTAATCTCTCATTACTTTTTTCATTAACACATTTTCTATTTATCTACTTTTTTCCATTACATTTTCTGTTATCACCGTATTCTTTAATTTTCATTTAATATACCCGTTTTTAAATATTCCTCTTGCTAATCTTTTCTCGTACTCCATATTATCCATCACCCCTTCCTCAAATTTCTCCTAATCAAAATGTTTTTAATACATAGTAAACTTTAAGACTGAACAAGTATCTGCATGCAACTATATGTTCAACCACTTGGTTATTTCAAGTTTTGCTGTGTGTAAGATTGTACTGACTCATTTTCTGACCATTATAATTGATTATACAGCCATGCTGTTGCATATTGTTGGTTCTGCATTAATTGCTGTATTATTCTTTGTTATCTTGATTAAGTTATGCACTTGTATGGAGCTTTTCACCACAAGACTCTGCTGAAAGGGGACTTTTTGCCCATTTACAGTATCTTGGTCAGCAAATGGAAATATGTAAATAAATCATTGATTATTATGTTATATCAGTTCCCTCAGCATTTATTCTTTTGGTAAAGTTATTCTTTCTATTTGGCACTTTCACTGAAAAAAAAAAATTCTTGCATTGCCGCACCTTTCTCGATTTCCTCAATGTATTTAACTCTTCCCATCATGTTATCCCACTCCCGTAATTTTTCATTGATCTACATGTTAATGGCTTAATCTCATATGTATACATATGTGTGGGTGTGTCTTTATGGAGATAGTCCCCAAAACTGCATTCCAGATAGTGGCCAACTGTATGCCAAGAGAGATGTATATTATTACTTATTACATCTTTTCTTTTGCATGTTTGGAGGTGCCATAGGTTTATAGGTGATTACTAGGATAATGGCACAAAAGCCTTTACAAGCCTAGCCAATTATAGCCAGGATATGAAAAGATTGCATCTTAATTCCCTCACACATATAGGAACCAGCACAAACAATGTTCCAAGCAACTACTGAACAGAATAAAACCTAGAACGTTGACAGTCCCAGTGTCTTATTTATTTATTTATTTGCAGTTGGTTTACCAGGATAGTCCATTGGGCCTAGAAGAACCCATTTTCAATGGGGTCCTGGGGAGAAAAGCTCCAAAAACAAAACAATAATTACAAACAAAACAGTAATTACAAACAAAATTACAATCAAAGCTCTTGTTACAGTATGTACAAAAATACTAGTAGAAACATTGCATTTAAACATACAGTTTCTAAAGCAAAATGACAATGAAAGTTTTGGTTATACTAATTATAGACAAAATATTTCATTTAACAGAGACAATTTCTGCGATAAACAGTGTGATCATTGTAAAGCTAGAGTAGTTGTTTATGCATGGATTGATTCCTGCCAAAACCATGTATGGTTAGTATGTTGATGTTCATGGACGCACTGCAACAACTTTCATGTGTCTGATAAATGAGTACGCAGAGTAGGTAGAAGTAGGATGGGAGATGAGCAGTTGGGATTCAGATCAGGATGTATCACAACTTACCCAATGTTTGCAGTTAGACAGATAGTTAAGAGGAATCTAGAGATGAGAAGAGTCCAAGTGACTGTTCTTATATTTGAAGAAATCTTATGACAAGGTTCCAAGGACATGATTTGGGCAGTCCTGTCGTGGTTTGAAGTCCAAAAAACAGAAGATAAGATTAGTGCAAACTATATACAGGGGACCCAAATACTGAAGTATGAACAGTGTTCAGTCTAAGTAAGGGGTTCCCTGTGGGATTGGGTGTGCTTCGTACTAGTGATGGGCTACATTAGCAAACCGGTTGATGGGGATAGATCAACAAAGTTGTTGTATTTATTTATTGACAAAAAGGGGGGAGAATGGAAGTTTAAAGTGTAAACTATATAGTTATGAGAGAAAGAAGGTTAGCAGTGCAAGTTATGTAGGGTGGCAGCTAGAGCATTCCCACTGGGAGGCTAGGTATGAATGAAGAGTTTTTTTGAAGGTAGAGTTAGTAGGGGTAACATGAATGGGTGATGGTAGGGAGTTCCAGAGTCGTGCCAGACTAAAGGATAGAAGATATTTGCCTGGTGGACGAGCTGGTTTGTGTATTTCAAGAAGATTTTGGTTGTTAGACCTTAGTACTCTGTTGGGTAGATACATTTTAAAGGCAGAGGAGAGGGAGGGACAGATTGAGGGGTTGAAAATAAGCTTGCGAACTAGAGTGAGTTGGGTATAGATAAGGTGGCTGGGTAGTTCTAGCCAATTTAATTTGTGAAGAGAGGAACAATGGTGAGTAGAGGACCTCTGGCTAGTGGCGAACTTGGCGATTTTGTTATAACAACATGAGAGTTGATTTTTCAGAGATGATTGTAGATTAGTTAGGAGTGGAGATCCATAGAGAAGGGAGGGGATGAGAAAGGATGTAGAGAGGGTGAGTTTAGTGGAGGGTGTAAGATAATGGTATTGACGGTAGAGCATACCTAATTTTTGATGGGTTTTTTTTGATGTTTAGTTGTATGTGGGAATTTTGAGCTGATTGTCAATTTGGACACCAAGTAGCTTGGTCTCTGATACCAGTTCCAGAGTTGTGTTGTTTTGACTAGAAATACAGAAGGTGTTTGTTGAGAGGGGTGGCTTTTGAGGGAGTGAATACCATTAATTTGGTTTTAGAAGCATTGAGTGCCAAGTGATTATTTTTCATCCATTGTTCAGTGGATGAAAAAGCGTCTTGAGTTAGCTTTAGAAGTAAAGGGGCTGAAGTGGCAGAGCAAATAATAGTTGTCATCTGCATATTGAATGATGTTTGAGAATGGAATAAAGTTGCGGAAGTCATTAATAAAGATGTTGAAGAGGAGGGGGCCTAATATTGAACCTTGTGGAACACCAGTTGGGGTATTAAGGAATGAGGCGGTGGCCTTTTTCCATTTTACTGCTTGATGTCTGTTGGATAAGTAACTGGAGAACCAGTTCAGAGAGGAAAGAGATAGGTTAAGCTTAGAGAATTTAGCTAGAAGAAGGTTATGAGATATGGTGTCAAAGGCCTTAGAAAGGTCCAGTAGAAGGGTAGAAACATTATGACCAGAGTCTCGGGCTTTATTTACTGTTTCCAGGAAGGAGAGGAGGGCTGTCATAGTGCTGTGGCCTGGTCTGAAGCCATGTTGTGTGGGAGTTAATAGGTTGTTATCAATGAGGTATGGTAGGAGTTGTAGTTGGATACACTTTTCAAGGAGTTTGGAGATGGGAGACAGGATAGCAATGGGATGAAAGTTGGAGACATTGTTATTGTTACCTCCTTTATGTAAAGGTATGATAAAGGCCTTTTTCCGGATATGGGGAACTGTGCTTTCTTGGATAGAGCGGTTGATTAAAATACTAATTGGGTAGGCAATGGCTTCAGCAGCAATGCTGAGGAATTGTGAAGGAATATTATCGGGAGCATTTGAACCAGACTTCAGTTGTAGAAGGAGTTTTTTTATGGTAGAAGTGGGTATGGGTTTTAGTGAGAAGTGTGGAGAGTGGGGGGGAGGGGATATTTGGAGGTGGGAGAGATGAGGGAGGAAGAGTGGAGTGGGTGGTGAAGGTTGTAGAATTGGAAGATGGGATAGGTAGTGAACTAGTGTTTGAGGGTGGAAGGTAAGAAGATGAGAGTGGGGATGGTTTAGAGGGAGTGGAGATGTCGGAGAAAGTCCTTTTTTGAGACGAAACTCACCAAAAAAATGGCAATTCAGCAGCTGAAAAGTGTGTACAAAAGCCAGTGGAACAAATGAAACAAATGTCTTCAAAAACCAAGGGTATCCTCAGCCAAACTGTAATTTTATTAAACGAAACACAATATCTGTGTTTCATTTAATAAAATTACAGTTTGGCTGAGGATACCGTTGGTTTTTGACTACATTTGTTTCATTTGTTCCACTGGATTTCGTACACACTTTTTAGCTGCTGAATTGCCGTTTTTTTTTTTGGTGAGTTTCGTCTCAAAGACACTGGGACTGTCGACGTTCTATGTTTTATTCTCCTCACACATTTAGGATGGGGTAGTATCAGGTTAGTGGGTCTTTGGGTGTTGGAGCCCCGAGTCATTTTACAATTTGCCTCTATCCATAAGGGACATGGGCAGTACCCTAGAGTGAATTCATGGTTCCCCATCCATTTATCTAGATTCTTTTTGATGAGAATGAAGGATGGGCTTTGCTTTACAAAGATGGGAAGTTTATTCCATAGATGATAAATCTCTCTCTCCAGCAAGTTCTGTTGGTCACAATTAAGGTTCAGGTCCATGGAATGCATAACTCTTGTACTTGCATTTATGTAACTTTTTCATCAGGGCTGTATCGGAAAATGCCTTGTAGGTCAGGCATAAGTCACCTCTCTATTAATGATAATGAACCAGAGTAAAGCGATGGGACCTTTAGTTGGTGTACATAAGGCATGTGTGTTACTTTGTATTTTCTTTGGTGAGAAACATCTGGGGCCGATCCAGTTGGTTTAAGTGCCTGGTTAGGTACATGCTAAAGGGAACACTGTACTTAATTATGGGACTGATGAGGGCTGAGTACAGTGGCACTATTACTTCCTTTGATCTTGATGCCATACCTTTAATTATAAGTTGAGGCACACTGAAGAATTGGTGGTCAAAGTTTAGGTTACGATCTGTCTATGTTCCTGGGTCCCTCACCAGTGGGTCTACTTTCAGGGGTGTGTTATCAGTATTATAATTTGGAGGGATATCTGATTTACCAAAGGGTATGATTATACATCTTTTAGCATTTAGTCTCAAACCATGGTTTTAGCATAAGTAGTTTGTCATTTTTAGGCCTTTTTGTAGGATGTCAACATCATTTGGGGATTCAGAGATTGCTCCCAGCTTGCACTCCTTCAGCGAACTTGGTGAGACAGATGCCCCAAACATTGACCTTCACTTCAGAGAAGTATATACTAGACGGGGGGATCCATCACTGACCCCCTATGGGATACCACTAGTAACAGATTTCTTATCAGAAGTGGATTCAATACTCTGGACAACATGTGTCCTGTCAGTGAACAAGGTGGCTATCGATCTGAAGATGTAGGGGGTTATGCTTAATTCAGTAAGTTTGTCTATGATTCTCCGAGTGGAGGATTGTAATGAAAGCTTTGGCCAGGTCTAGATAAGCACTGTATACCACTTTACCCTCATCCATGGCCCTGGTGACTTTCTAAAAGAAGTCTACCAGACTAAGCAAGCAAGATCTCCCTTTGACAAAACCAAATGTCCAGTGTTTTGGGGGTTCCTATGTCAATATTGATTTGGTCCATGATAATTCTCTCCATGGTCTTGCAGATAAGACTGGTCAAGCTTATGGGTCTGTAGTTCCCCTGGGTCAGTTAATGGGCTCCCCTTGTGCAGAAAGAGAGAGAGATGACTGTTGCAGTCCTCCGTCTTCACAGATCTCAAAGGGCTTTGACCTCCTTGACTAGATTCCCTCTCCATGATAGAATTTAGCATAAGCACTGACCCATCCTCTTGGTTCAGAGACTTGTTATCCTGTAGACCATTCAAAGTCAGAATAGGCTAAGCTGTGCAAAAGTGGTTCCTTAAGGATTTATACTTTCACCAATAAATTTCTCAGTTTTTGTCAACAAACTGCGTTATGACCTCACAGAAATTCTTGTGATTTTAAACACAGATGATATTGTCATAATTAAAAAAATATATATAATAAAAACTGTCTACTCCATCCTCCAACCTATGTCTCCAGAATTTGGAACACTATCCCTCAATCTATCATAACTGCAGCTAACCCCAGAAAATTAAAAAAACTACTTAAAAATCACCTGATCAACACATGGCTTTTCCCATGCTCTAGTCCTGGCTATATCATATTCTTCATATTTATCAACTCACACATGTCATCTTCCTCCCTTACTGATCATATAGAGCTCTACCATATTTTCTACTGCCCTAAACTCCCATCATACCAGAAATCTATTCATCCCATCTTCCCTTCTACAGAAATAGAAATCCTTCCCTTTTTTGCATCTCACATTACTTAGTGTACCTCACTCTTCTCTGCTCTATCTCCACCTATTCCTTAACCTACAACTCTACATCCTCTTGTTTACACTAAGCATTTTTTCAATACCCCTTTATCCACATACTCCTCATCACTATACTAACATTCATTTAACAGAATAATTCTTCCTGTATCATATAGTTAAGTCCACCTATCTCATGGAAATAGTCTCCTTATAAAACTCTTAACATCATCTTCTTTCGGCTGTTCCTGTTAGGGGTCGCCACAGCGGATCTTCTGTTTCCATTTCTTCCTGTCCTCTGCATCATGCTCTTTCACACCAATTGCCTGCATGCCCTCTCTCACCACATCCATAAACCTTGTCTTAGGCCTTCCTTTTTTCCTCTTACCTGGCAGCTCCATCCTTGGCATCCTTTTCCCAATATGCCCAGCATCCCTCCTCAGCACATGTCGAAACCAACACAATCTCACCTCTCTTGCTTTGTCTCCAAACTGTCCAACTTGAGCTGACCCTCTAATATACTGATTCCTAATCCTGTCCATCCTAGTCACACCCAGTGCAAATCTTAACATCTTTAACTCCGCCACATCCAGCTCTAACTCCTGCCTTTTCGTCAATGCCACCGTCTCCAACCCATATAACATAGCTGGTCTCACTACCCTCTTGTAGACCTTCCCTTTCACTCTTACTGGTACCCGTCCTGTCACAAATCACTCCTGACACTCTTCTCCACCCAGCCTGTACTCTCTTCTTCACCTCACTTCCACACTCACCATTACTCTGAACTGTTGATCCCAAGTACTTAAACTCATCCACCTTTACCAACTCTACTCCCTGCACCCTCACCATTCCTCTACCCTCCCTCACATTTACACACATATATTCTGTTTTAGCCCTGCTGACCTTCATTCCTCTCCTCTCTAAAGCATATCTCACTCTTAACATATGTAGTTAATATGTAGGATTGTTGTAACTAATGCATGTAAGAATGTTGCTTTTCTGAATTTCTTGGTACTTATGAAATGTCCTAAATTGCTATGTAATAGGCTAATGTTATTATTTGATGTAATTTTGCTGATTGTCTGTGGAGCTTTTCTTCCCGGGCCTGTGCTGAAAATGGGCACCCACCCAGTCTGAGTTTCCCGGTAAACAAATGTCAAATAAATAGATTAGATTCAGCCCTTCTCACTTTGAAATTCAGTTAACTTGAAAAGGACCTACACAACATTAACAAATAGTTAAGCAAACTACTACTTAACCCTGCTAAGATTAAATATATGCTTTTTGGCACTCCTCAAAAACTTTCAAAATTCCTAAACTCACTAGATGTCAAAGGTAGTAATAATTGACCAAATCTTTAACTTACAGCATCTGCCAAAAGCCCATCCAGTCTGCCATCTATCAAAAATAAAATGTTGTTTCACTGCAAACTTTCCCTCTCATGAGCACTACCTCCTTTCTTTCTTGAAAGGTAAATGGCCTATCAGTCAGACAAAGAACAGGCCTTTAATTTGCATCTCATCTTTCCATACAGCTTCATCTTGAAACATTCTCTCCTCTTTCAGCAAACGTCAATACCAGAATCTTTTCCTACCTCCTCAAAGTATTTCCAATCAGCACCCACCTTGCAGACTCCCAAAAACCAAGCTACAGTGCACTGATCATGCATTTTCATTTTTCACCCAAAAACTATGAATTTCTTTCACTCTGCGTAAAAAACTTCTCATCTTGATCCAAATTGTGATTACAACTCTGCAGAAACAAATCCAGTACAGGAGCTCTCAGGGTGACCACATCACCTAACTACCTTTGCCCTAATTATTCAAATGCGAAGTTTCTTCTTGTACATAGTCTACTCTAAACTGGGTGTATACAGAAAGGCATAGAGCACTTTTGGCTGACCTCCAAGATTGAAGCAATACTAATTTCATGAACTTTAATCATACTTTTGCTTATGAATGGTGTCCACTGCCACCATAGTATTAGAAGTCCAAAAGATTTGGAGAAATTAAAAATGTAGCAAAAAATCTAGATGACCACCACAGCTTAAAACAGCTTTATTTAGACAAGCGCTTTCACGTAGAACAAGCCACGCTTTCTCAAGTCTTCAGTAAAACAGTAAAAATCCATGCATATTTTATATCAAAAGCAATTAATTTAATAGTTAATTAAAAATAGATCCAACCCTTAAAATACATCAATTAAATCTTCAGCTAGTTGTTGTTTGTATTTCGGCTTTTCCCTGTAAGGGGTCGCCACAGCGGAACTCCGGTCCGCTAATGACTGGCAGTAGATTTTTACAAAACGCAGAGGTGCCAGCTTGATGCCCAACCTTCAACGAAGGCACACATGTCTTTCAAACGCTACCCAACCGCGGGGAGGACATAAGTCTTCAGCTAGTATTACATCTTATTTAAGTGAGCGAGTTCCATCTCAGGTTTAATGCAGATGTACTTATTTAGTCCAGGGTATACATGAGCTTGCCGCTTTAATATCCACTTTAATTCAATTCTTTCAGTTAAGTTGTTTGTTACCCCCTCCTCTTGTCATTATTAACATTTTGTAAAACTCTAAACTTAAAATTATATGAAGGGAACTCTATTATGTGCTTAGCTAAGGCATTTAATTTGTTCTTATTGTTTACATTATACATATGCTGATTAAGTCTTTTCTGTGTCTTCCCTATATAGAAACATGCACATGCAGTGCACTCTGCCATATATATTAAGCTAGCTGTCCTACAAGTAGTATAGAATCTAGGCTGAAATATGAAGGACAAAACAGGATATTTAAATTCTTGTACAGACGAAACATATTGACACATTTTACACTTATTGCAAGGATATGTTCCAAGCTTCAGTGGGGACACAGTATTCTTTAGCCGATCATTACAAAGTCACTGTTTTAAATTGCTCTTGTTCTTATATGCAAAACTGGGCACTCTACCTATAACATTTTCTGATTTTTTATCAGTTATCCGGAAGTGCCAGTTATTCTTGATTATATCACAAACCTTGCTAGTGTCACCAGCATACGTAGTAAAACGTACTTTATCATTATGCTTGAGATTCCTTTTTACAGTTGCATTCATTGCTGGCTTTTGACTGCGGTGGTGGTGCTGCGGTAGCGTTGTCGCCTCACAGTTAGACGTTGCCCGTTAGATCCTCAGAGTGTCTTCTGTGTGGCAACATGTGTGAACGGGCGTTCCTTTGTTGAAGGTTGTGGATTGGGCCCGGCAAGCCAGCACATAAAACTCTACTGCCAATCATTAGCGGACCGGAGTTCCGCTGTGGTGACCCCTAACCGGGAAAAGCCGAAAGACACAAACAAATTCATTGCTGGCTTTACACTGATGGAATGAATTCCTTTCCTGTTATCAGCAGTTTCATTCTTTACAGTTTGAAACACAGTTTTGTCATACCCCCTGTTCAGAAATAGTTGCTCCGAATAATTAATTTCTTTCTCTTTATCAGTTTGCACGTTGCATATATTGCTAGCTCTAATCAATTGCCCTTTGATAATATTTGAGAAAATGTGCTTAGGATGGATGCTATTACGAACTAAAAGACTATTTTTCCAACAGTCTTTTCTGACGAGCCTAGTATTGATTTTACCTAAACTGTCTCTATGCACAGAGACATCTAAGAATCTCAAGTCCGTTGTAGACTCCCAAGTACTTAATGACATCAAACAGTAGTGATGGCTCCCCTTCCCACAACATAAAAGTGTCATCGACAAAACGTCTATACATCTTAATATGTTTACTGTACACACTGTTGAATAAATACCGTTTCTCCCAGTAATAAACTACCATGTTCACATATGAATTTGCACAGGGGGTGCCCATGGCAACCTCACATTATAGTAAATATATATTACTATCCTATACCAATATATTATTAGATGATAATAAATCTAATAATGTGCAAATCAACATGATTTCATTTGTATCGCTGCTCCCCATTTCTTTCAGTTCACTTCTTATTGCCTCAACTCCATACTCATTGGGTATACAAGTAAACAAACTTTGTACATCAAGGGTAACCATATAGCAACTACTTAGCCCTGATGTTTCATTTAATCCCCTCAGGTCTCTCAAAAAATGTGACGTATCTTTCAAAATAGTGGGAATCTGCCTTACTATAGGTCCTAATTTACTCTCCACATATATTGAAAGGGGCTCTGTAGAACAGCCCCCTCCGTCTACAATTGGTCTTACTGGTGGTTTGTCCAGACATTTATGTATTTTGGACAACCCTTTGATGTAAGGTATCCTAGGGTGATCAACTTTGAAGAACCTATATAGCTGCTCATATAAACATTCATTGATATTTTTAATTTTCAGATACTGAACATGTTATTGGGACATATGTATCTAATAACACTTAAAAATGGAATAAACTCACCTGGTTCTGTCTCTTATTTGCAAATACAATATATAACCGTAGTTTGTACCTTTTTGCAGAATTTTTGCCAAAATTAATCATTCTTATTGTTCATCTCTGTCAGAGTATTTGTAAAGACTGTTGGTGGGTAACTCTGTGATTGTATTTACTTGTGCTGTAGTACACTACCATAGTAAACCTAAATCAATTGGTTGTAGTATTCCCATGCTATTTGACTGCCATCTCGCATTGCTTTCTTACTTTGAGATAGGTTGACATGGCTACTTCCAGTTCTCTTTTTACTTTTTTGTTGCTTCTTTTTCCCACCAATTACTTAGTCTTTTGTCTAGGGTCTTGTCTCTCAAATATGTTCTTGTGCTGTTGTGTATATTGAAGATGAACTGCCGAGTTTATAACATTTCCTCCAACTTTACAAAGCCCTTTCTGCCCCTTTCTTGTGTTTGACAATGTCAGTGTTGTTTACAAAATGTAACAGTTTCTTCCACACTGCAGTACTACTTTCAGACACATCAAACAGGGTTTAATCTAGTAGCGACTGTTATGGTACTTTTCTGATAACCATTTTTTGTCATGGTGATTTGCATTTGCTGTTACTTTCTGGGCCAGTTTTTCACTTTGTCTAACTGATTTGTTTGCAGGTATTTTGTAATATTATGTCAATGCTTTACTAAAATGTAGTCTAATACAAAACATTTCTTGCCTTCAGTATTCCGTTTGTACTACATAAGGTACACATGTAGTCTTTTGTTCATTACGGGTAGCAAGCTCCACATCCAGGAAGTATAACCTCAGTTCTTTGGGATCTTAGAGGGATGATGAAAGGTCCTGCCATGTGTTCAAAATGTGGAGATTATTATCTTATTTGTAGCTGCGTTTTGGTATTCAGTTTGCCTTTAATAGGGCAATTCAGTGGTTGCACATTTCTCGTCTGTGTAGCGGAATGCTGATAAGTATTACATGATACTTCTGCTACATTTGTCACCTAGTTAGTAAGCTATTGGCATCTTTTGCTGGAACCTTCTGAGTGCATGCTGCCGTGGGTTCTCTACTCTTCTAGCATATGAACAGTTCTGCAGAACACTACCTTCCTCCTAGCATCCTACCATTTCCTGCAGCCTTAGTGCTGGCATTAGTTCATGGCTAAGTACCAGGCTAGCTGCCTTTGCAAGCCATTTTAAGCCTAGCCAGTTTCCCTTTATATACTCAAAAATTACTTATCCCATTTGATTATAGATTGACCTTGCCCATCCCGTGGTTAATTAAGTTACTGTTACGAGAATAACTGGAATCATACCATGGATAGTTTTTTAGATCATTATTTTTGACTGTTGCCATTATAGTGGCATCTAGTTTTCCTTTTCTTGTCCTGTTTTTTTCTGCTATTTTAAATTAAGTGCATGGTTTTTGATTTTGGGGTAAATCTTATATACAGAGTCACACTATTACCTTACTTTCACCTCTTTGCAGTATTTGCATATGAAGGCATTTTTTTTCACTTTTAACCTACATGCAGTCTTTTAGTTTTGTTTTAGTATGGTAGGCCTCATGAGTATTCAGTGCAAATCTGGATAGGCAGTGGTGGTAAAAATAAAATTCTTAGTACTGTTTAATAATTAAGTACTCTGCAGAGGCATTTTTGGCCGCATGTCCCCTGCATTTAGGCACCCTCATTTCTTTCTAGCTGTATGACTAATATTATTCATGTTGTCATTGTCTGAAACTTTTTTACCCTTACTAGACATTCTTTCCCTGAGTCTTTGTTGCGTTTCTAAGCCCATTTTCTTTCTCACTATAGTTGATTTCTCCTTGTTCCTAAATTGGAATGTTCTTTGGCACTTGTCCTGTTTATTTCAGAATGTTTTGGGTGGTGGTTCATTGTATGGAGGTTGTGTGGCCCAGTTTCTCCTGCGTGAACTATTTTTTCGTAGCTGTAATTGTGCAATGACTAGTATCCTTTACCGCTTCCTCTAACATTTTTTGGGGGAGGCATTATGATATCCAACAGGTATAAGTTCTTGTGGATTCCACCCCCCCATCCT